>NW_007129955.1:0-5470 GCF_000164805.1 Carlito syrichta | reverse complement strand
AGTGGAAAACATATTTTAAAACTGACTTAAGCTGGGCTCGGTGGCTCAGCCTGTAATCCCATGCCTTTGGGAGGCTGAGGTGAGTGGATTGCCTGAGCCCACGGGTTCAAGATCCGCCTGGGCAGCAAGGCCTCATCTCTACAATAAATCAAAAAATCAGCTCGGCGTGGTAGCACATGCCTGTAATTCCAGCTACTTGGAAGGCTGAGGTGGAAGGATTGCCGGAACCCAGCAGGTCAAGCCTGCGGTGGTCAGGAGTGGCCACTGCACTCCAATCTGGGTGACAGAGTGAGACACCAACTCAAAAAAATAAATAAAAAATAAATAAAAGAATAAAACTAACTTAAGTATTTGGTATCATATAGTATTTTATGAAGAATCCTAATTGTATAATATTTGAATTGCAATTTTTTCCAATATTTTTATGACAACAATAGATATTTGGCATATTTAAATAATTTTAGCCAGGCTCGGTGGCTCAGCCTGTAATCCGCGCCTTTGGGAGGCTGAGGTGAGTGGATTGCCTGAGCCCACGGGTTCGAGACCCGCCTGGGCAGCGAGACCTCATCTCCACAATAAATAAATAAAAAATCAGCCGGGCATGGTAGCGCATGCCTGTAATTCTGGCTACTTGGAAGGCTAAGGCAGAAGGATCACCAGAGCCCAGCAGGTTAGAGGCTGCAGTGGCCAGGAGGGGCCACTGCACTCCAGTCTGGGCAACAGTGAGACTCCAACTCAAAAAAAATAAAAATAAAAATAAAATAAAAATGATCTTCTGCATGTGGTCAGTCAGTTTTCCCAGCACCATTTACTGAATAGGTTCTCCTCTCCCTGGTGGTAGGTGGTGGAGGCTTTGTCGAAGATGAGTTGGTTGAGAAATTGAGGTTTTGCTTCTGGGATCTCAATTCTATTCCATTGATCTATATGCCTGTTCCCATACCAATACCAAGCTGTTTTGATGATTGTAGCTTTATAGTAAAGTTTGAAGTCTGGTAATGTGATACCACCTGCTTTGTTTTTTTTTTTTTTCTGAGGATTGTTCTGGCTATTCTTGGATGTTTTATCAATCTCTCATATAACCCTGCAATCCCCCCACTGGGAATATATCCTGAAGAACTCAAATCACTCTATAAAAAAGATACCTGCACACGTATGTTTATCGCAGCATTTTTCACAATAGCAAGAACCTGGAAGCAACCATGCTGCCCATCAAAAGAGGACTGAATTTAAAAAATGTGGTACATATACATGATGGAATACTATGCAGCCATAAAAAAGAACAAAATCATGAATTTCGCAGCAACCTGGATGGAACTAGAGTCTATAATACTGAGTGACCTCTCACAGAAACAAAGATCCGAGTATCACATGTTCTCACTCATATAATGGACCTTGAACATCCAATGTATACTATAAGAAAATGACTGACGATACTGGGAAACTATGGGGGGGAGAGAGATGGGATTAAAAGTAGCAAACATCTATCTGGGGATGGGGAAACACCTCTTATCAACAGGGTGCCTGAATGAAACATATTTGTATACCTAACCATTAACTGTACCCTACAATATCATAATAAAAAATATTGATAAAAAAATTTTAAAATGATACTAACAATTATAGTTTAGATATTTTAATCACTTTTTGAAGTCAATATACTGGATAGAATTAGTCATGTACTGGTTCACAGATTGGTTTATGGTGGAGTGAAATACACAAGCTAATAGCCTTTAAATATAAAGCTCATGCATCCTTCAGCATATCATACTAGTGAAACAAGATGCCAAACTCTGTAAAATATTTAATGAGGTTTATTATGAGCTAAATATAATTGACCTGGGCCTACAGCATTGTTCCAAAAGGTATTGAGAACATGTGCCCATGGTAATTGAACTGAAGCTTTGTTATGTACCTATCAGGAAGACAGAGGTTACAGGAAACATAAATCAATACATGTAAAGTTTATATTGGCTTGGCCTGGGAAAGTGGATTATCTCCAAGCAGGGGCTTGCATAGGAAGATTAAAAGGTGTGCTGTCTAAAGAACTTGAAATCAGTAAAGAACATGCCACTGTTGAGATAAGGGGCACTGAGAAAATGTTTGCTGATATATAGATGAAGCCTCATAGGTGGCAATCCTGAGAAAGAATAGAAAATGTCTATATTTTCTGTGGATCCCCAAAATGAGAGTCTATATAGGTGAAATTTTCCCAAAAGATGACTTTGCAGGGTCATACAATATTTTTTACTTCTTTATCTGTTATATGATGTTGTGTCAGAGTCAGGTTGAAGAGTAATCTACATTACATCAGGTTAATAAAAACCAACTCCCCAATACCCTTAGTCAGGACTTTGGCAAAAGGGAGAGGAAAAAAAAAAAAACAGTAGAGTATAATCTTCGGTCCTCTCTCTTGGCCAAAAGTAATTCTATGTTGTGACTGTGTGGGCCAAAAAATAGCAGAAGGTCTTATAAGGCTGGGAAGACTCATCACTAGAACTGTCTATTGGGGGACAATTAGTTAAATATTAGCAATGTTGGATTATGGGAGAAGGACGTGCTTTGGATTTATTTTACAGTCAATTGTTTAAGAAATGAGAGAGAAAGATTTAAGGGTTCATCAAAAACAAAAACAAAAACAAAAAAACAAACAACCAAAACAACAACAACAACAACAAAAACAAAAGAAAACAGTGAGTTAGATCTACTTTGTGAACTGCCATAATCCTGTACTTTATTTGTCATTTTCCTTTTTTGTATCTGGCATAATTTAAGAGACATATAATAATAACAATTTCTAAGAAAGTTAGAGGTAGAATTAGAAGATGGTAAACAACCTAAGCAGCCAAAAATCACCTGCATGCATTTTTGTATTCTCTTTGTATTTCTTCATTCCCACTGTCTGGAACTTCCCTAGGAGTTCACATTTAAAAGTTGAGTTTGTGGCTGTGGAAATAAAAAAAAATATTGAGTCAAAAGCTGAAGAGTAGAGGATTCCATATTGGGCAGCCCCATTAAATAGCTTGTTTCATTTTATAAGGTGGTGTTGTAAATGATTTAGGCTGCTATAAATGATGCAAAAAGACTGTTAATAAGACATTTGTATAAAGACATAAGAAAAACAAAAGTTAATATCTGAAGTAGTTTATAGCCTGGTTTCCTTATAATCTGAAGGGCAGTCAGTTGAGGAGTCCAGATGTTAAGATTCAAAGAATCTTGTTTCAAGAGGAAGAAGGCAACAGTAATCTGACAAGTTTCTCACCTGTATTACAAAATGTAAGCTTCAGCTTGCAGGATCTCAGGGGAAAGGCAGCAGCAATTTCACTGCATTTGTATTACAAAAGCGAATGACAATCCTGAAAACAGTTTGGAGATTTTTAGCCAGGAAAGAATTGAGAAATCAATCTCAATAGTAGAAAATAATAACTCAAGAATAATGAACATGAGAATCTAATGAAAGGTGTTCTATATATTATGAAACATAATTTTATTTCTTCAGTCTTCAATTTTTGCCAAAGTCAAACCATAATAGAATCAATTTATTTGCAAAATAAGTTCTAGTCTTATTATACCTGGCCTTATTATTTGCATAAAGCACAGCAAGAGTGATTATTTGCCATATATGCTCTTTGTAAACTAGCTATGCTGGAACTTAAAAAAAATCAGATTAGACCTTTTGAGCCTAGCCAAGGATTTATTTGAGTCAGCAAATAACTTATGATTTGGGTGATTTTCTCTCTTCAAGGTCCCAAAATTACTTAGCGTTTTGGGGACTGTCGCTAAGTGACTCTTTACTCATCATGGGTCAAGAGTCTTGTAAAAAAATTAACAAGGTATGAGGCTAGCCTTTCCAAGGGGTTTTTTATAGGCTCTTTACAAATCTCAATCTCAATTCCTTAAGGCATTCTGTTCATATCTGAAATGTTATTTTAGTCAAAACCTTGGTAAAATAATCACTGTCTGTAATAATGTCCTGTCACAAAAGAAAATGGATTATTATTGAATTCATGCAAATAACTTCATTGCCATAAGTCAACATTGATACATGGTTTCCAAATTTTGGAGAAATTAGGTAGTGAGAAAAAAATATGCTTCATATTTTGTTCACAAGAGCATACATTACTCAATAATTAAAACAATAAATAGCTCAAAGAAAAAAATTCTGAAATACAAACAAAAAGAATCAACAGTTTCAAACAAAAAAGTCTTAAAATATTATTTGACTCTTCTATTAGTTTAGTCCATGCATATTACTCCTAGTCTGCTCCATATTGAGTCACCAATTTTTTTATGAACACATAAGTTCCCCAATTAGAGTTCTAAAAGGTTTTTTAAAGTCAATGGCACAGCCTTCAAAGTAATTGGAAACCTGCATAGAAGAGTACCTGTCAGTATCCTATTGCTGGTAATAAGCCACTTTTTTGGGGGGGAAAAAAGTTAAGCAACAGATGACAAAATTCTTAAATTGGATTAGAGACACAATTTATTTTTGAGTCAGAGTTTCACTCTGTTGCTCAGCCTGGAGTGTACAAGTATGATCATGGCTGCTGCAGCCTTGACCTGCTCAGCTCAGGTGATTCTTCCATTCAGCCTCACAAGTAGCTGGGATTATAGGCACAAAACCCCCCACCAGGCAGATAATTTTCAGATACATTGTAGAAATGAGGTCTCACCGTATTTCTCAGTTTGGTCTTGAACTTCTGAACTCAGGCAATCATTTTTCCTCACCCTTCCAAAGTGCTGGGATTATAGGTGTGAGCCACCATAATCAGTCAGTTGGTTAGAGACACAATTGACAAGAAAATTTAGTTATTTCTGTGGTATACAACAATTTAATGTGATGATTGTTATTACTGATAACATATACTAAGCCATATAAAAGTCATATAATTTTGCAATACGTACCATAACACCTACAACTACAATCCAAGAAAATGTAAACATCTTTATATTTAATAGTGCTTCCTGTATGATTTTATCATACCAAATAAGACACATATGTATCTTTTGAATTTCAATACTTCTAATATCTAAAAATTAATGAGTTCAAGAAGACTTAGTTCAGAACTTAAAATTTTGATTTTGGAAACATTTTTAAGTAGCAAAGTTTTCTCTTTTTCTTTGGAACTGGGGTCTTACTCTATCACACAGACAGAAGTGCAATAGCATAACAGCTCACTTTAGCCTTGACCTCCAGGGCTCAAGCAATTCTCTCTTTTCAGCCTCCCAAGTAACTGGGACTACTTTTTATCTGTTTTTTTTTTTTTTTTTTTTTTTTTGCAGAGATGAGATCTTGCTATGTTTTCCAGGTTAGTCTCAAATTCCTGGGCTGAAACAATCCTCCCAACTCAGTCTCCAAATGTGCTAGGATTACTGCCATGAGCCACTGCACCAATATCAAAGTTTTAAATGCATATCATGAAGCAGGATTATAGGTAACTGTAAAATAGTTGTTCATTTAGCCAAATAATAA
>NW_007129954.1:0-941 GCF_000164805.1 Carlito syrichta | reverse complement strand
ATCCGAGTATCACATGTTCTCACTCATATAATGGACCTTGAACATCCAATGTATACTATAAGAAAATGACTGACGATACTGGGAAACTATGGGGGGGGAGAGAGATGGGATTAAAAGTAGCAAACATCTATCTGGGGATGGGGAAGCACCTCTTATCAACAGGGTGCCTGAATGAAACATATTTGTATACCTAACCATTAACTGTACCCTACAATATCATAATAAAAAATATTGATAAAAAAATTTTAAAATGATACTAACAATTATAGTTTAGATATTTTAATCACTTTTTGAAGTCAATATACTGGATAGAATTAGTCATGTACTGGTTCACAGATTGGTTTATGGTGGAGTGAAATACACAAGCTAATAGCCTTTAAATATAAAGCTCATGCATCCTTCAGCATATCATACTAGTGAAACAAGATGCCAAACTCTGTAAAATATTTAATGAGGTTTATTATGAGCTAAATATAATTGACCTGGGCCTACAGCATTGTTCCAAAAGGTATTGAGAACATGTGCCCATGGTAATTGAACTGAAGCTTTGTTATGTACCTATCAGGAAGACAGAGGTTACAGGAAACATAAATCAATACATGTAAAGTTTATATTGGCTTGGCCTGGGAAAGTGGATTATCTCCAAGCAGGGGCTTGCATAGGAAGATTAAAAGGTGTGCTGTCTAAAGAACTTGAAATCAGTAAAGAACATGCCACTGTTGAGATAAGGGGCACTGAGAAAATGTTTGCTGATATATAGATGAAGCCTCATAGGTGGCAATCCTGAGAAAGAATAGAAAATGTCTATATTTTCTGTGGATCCCCAAAATGAGAGTCTATATAGGTGAAATTTTCCCAAAAGATGACTTTGCAGGGTCATACAATATTTTTTACTTCTTTATCTGTTATATGATGTTGTGTCAGAGTCAGGTTGAAAAGTA
>NW_007129953.1:0-756 GCF_000164805.1 Carlito syrichta | reverse complement strand
ATAATAACAATTTCTAAGAAAGTTAGAGTAGAATTAGAAGATGGTAAACAACTAAGCAGCCAAAAATCACCTGCATGCATTTTGTATTCTCTTCGTATTCTTCATTCCACTGTCTGGAACTTCCCTAGGAGTTCACATTTGAAAGTTGAGTTTGTGGCTGTGGAAATAAAAAAAAAATATTGAGTCAAAAGCTGAAGAGTAGAGGATTCCATATTGGGCAGCCCCATTAAATAGCTTGTTTCATTTTATAAGGTGGTGTTGTATATGATTTAGGCTGCTATAAATGATGCAAAAAGACTCTTAATAAGACATTTGTATAAAGACATAAGAAAAACAAAAGTTAATATCTGAAGTAGTTTATAGCCTGGTTTCCTTATAATCTGAAGGGCAGTCAGTTGAGGAGTCCAGATGTTAAGATTCAAAGAATCTTGTTTCAAGAGGAAGAAGGCAACAGTAATCTGACAAGTTTCTCACCTGTATTACAAAATGTAAGCTTCAGCTTGCAGGATCTCAGGGGAAAGGCAGCAGCAATTTCACTGCATTTGTATTACAAAAGCGAATGACAATTCTGAAAACAGTTTGGAGATTTTTAGCCAGGAAAGAATTGAGAAATCAATCTCAATAGTAGAAAATAATAACTCAAAAACAATGAACACGAGAATCTAATGAAAGGTGTTCTCTATATTATGAAACATAATTTTATTTCTTCAGTTTTCAATTTTTGCCAAAGTCAAACCATAATAGAATCAATTTATT
>NW_007129952.1:0-824 GCF_000164805.1 Carlito syrichta | reverse complement strand
AATGTTATTTGAGTCAAAACCTTGGTAAATAATCACTGTCTGTAATAATGTCCTGTCACAAAAGAAAATGGATTATTATTGAATTCATGCAAATAACTTCATTGCCATAAGTCAACATTGATACATGGTTTCCAAATTTTGGAGAAATTAGGTAGTGAGCAAAAAATATGCTTCATATTTTGTTCACAAGAGCATACATTACTCAATAATTAAAACAATAAATAGCTCAAAGAAAAAAATTCTGAAATACAAACAAAAAGAATCAACAATGTTTCAAACAAAAAAGTCTTAAAATATTATCTGACTCTTCTATTAGTTCAGTCCATGCATGTTACTCCTAGTCTGCTCCATATTGAGTCACCAATTTTTTATGAACACATAAGTTCCCCAATTAGAGTTCTAAAAGGTTTTTTTAAAGTCAATGGCACAGCCTTCAAAGTAATTGGAAACCTGCATAGAAGAGTACCTGTCAGTATCCTATTGCTGGTAATAAGCCACTTTTTTGGGGGGGAAAAAAGTTAAGCAACAGATGACAAAATTCTTAAATTGGATTAGAGACACAATTTATTTTTTGAGTCAGAGTTTCACTCTGTTGCTCAGCCTGGAGTGTACAAGTATGATCATGGCTGCTGCAGCTTTGACCTGCTCAGCTCAGGTGATTCTTCCATTCAGCCTCACAAGTAGCTGGGATTATAGGCACAATCCCCCCACAGTCAGATAATTTTCAGATACATTGTAGAAATGAGGTCTCACCGTATTTCTCAGTTTGGTCTTGAACTTCTGAACTCAGCATTCATTTTTTCCTCACCCTTCCAAAGTGCTGG
>NW_007129951.1:0-5750 GCF_000164805.1 Carlito syrichta | reverse complement strand
AAAGTGCATGTCTATTTCCTGTCAAGCTGCAATGCACAGTGGCTGTATTACACTGCCACAAATAACTACTGACTCCTTGGACTCACCTCTAGATAGCAATTTCTTAATAGGAACAAATCAGAAGATCCTTCACATTTCTCGTCAGCTCTAGTTGTTCGGAATATTAATCAAACCTAGATAGAGATTTATCTGATCTAAGTGTATCCCTAGTATCTTTGATGAGTATCTTTGCCTTACAAAATGAAGGTTTGCAGGGGAATCTAATGGAAAGAAGTGGCTTGTTATCTTCTGGTTTTCTTCTTTTTCTAAGGAAAATTTGAGCAGATGTTGATATTCAGGCATGATTGAAAAGGGATTGGTTTGAATTATCCATGTCTCCAAGTCACGTAGCATACATATGACCAGAAACAGGGAAATTTCAGCAGTACAGGAGGACATTCAGTATGGGGCACCAGAAACCTCTAAACAGTGAGATCTGCTTATCCTGCACTATGTCTTGGGGACAGCAGGACAGCATGAGAACTTGCCTATTCTTCCCCTTGAGGTGTGCTTGTGTATTTTTTCCCACAGAACTTGGCTCCTTCTCCACAATGGTGGCTCTATAATCCCAGGACTTTGGGAGGCTTAGGCAGGAGAATTGATTGAGCCCTGGAATTTGAGACCAACCTGGGCAACATAGTGAGATCTCCTCTCTACAAAAAGTAAAAAAAAAAAAAAAAAAATTAGCCAGGTGTGGTGGCACACATCTGTAGTTCCAACTCTTTAAGAGGCTGAAGTGAGAAGATTGCCTAAGCCCAGAAAGTTGAGGCTGCAGTGAGCCAGGATTGCATCACTGCTCTTCAGCCAGGGTAGTAGAGTGAGACTCTATCTCAAAATAAAATAGAAAGTGAAATACAGAGAGGGTAAATAACTTGCCCAGGACATTTTCTACATGAGTAGAGAGTGGTGGAGTCACTATGATTCCTCAGTCTTGTGAGGTTTACAGGGTGACAAGACCACCCAGATTACTTACAGCTATATGTCCTCTCATTGACTCCTACAGGCCAGGCATTGAGCCAAGGACATGGTGCCCAGTCAAAAGCAGGAGTTCCTGAGAACTCAGACATCCTAGAATATATCAAGAAAAATAGTTTCATTGTACACAGTAGATAAAGAGCCAGAAAATTAGTTTAAAAGCAACTTAGAGATTGGTTATTTCTGATATTCTTTGATCACATGAACTTCATCTGCACTTGGCTTTCTGGCAGACAAGTAACAAATTGATGACTCACTTTTTATTTTCTTTTCAAAAAAATTTTGGAGTTGGGGTCTTGCTCTATCACCCAGACAAGTGCAGTGGCATGCTTATAGCTCAACTCAGACTTGTTCTTCTGGGCTCAGGCAATCCTCACACCTCAGCATCCCAAATAGCTGTTATTACATACATACTCCACCATGCTTAGATTTTTAATTTTTTTTTTATTTTCTGCAGTGATTAGGTCTTGCTTTGTTGCCCAGGCTTATCTTGAATGCCTGGGCTCAAGTAATCCTTGCTCCTCAGCCTCCCAAAGTGTTAGAATTATAGGTGTGAGCCACCACACACAGTCAATTGCTCACTTTTTAGCTTCCAGTTTCTCGTAGTTTGAGAAAGTGGACATCCTGAAATATGTGTGTTTATAGCTGAAGAACTAAAATGTCAGACCAATTTCAGTGAACAACCTTTTGAAATGATTAAATTAACAAGTAAAATTACTCTGTCATCACTTTCAAGTTATTTTCTCCTATATGATTTCTGAATGTGTCTCACTGAAAACTGTTAGATATTTATAATGTCTTTTATTTTCTTTGAAAAACAAGATATGAATTTTAAGCTATGAATTTAGTGGCTCCTTAAAAAATAAATGCTAATTTTTTAATGCTGCTTTTCACAACCTCAGATGAGAATGACTGTACTTTAGTTGAAGGAGATTTTTCTGTCGGACAATGTCCTGCAGTGCTCTCTTCTGAGACTTAGGACAGGTCTCCTTCATCACCTGAGTTCTAGTCTTAACCTTCAGGACAATGAGCCAGCAGATGGGGGACCAGCACTCCCTGCAGTCTGAATCTATAAGTCCAGGTCATGTGTTCCAGATAACTGTTATTTCAAATAAGACTGGGACTAGGGTGAAGAGAGTGAGGAATAAAAAAACTCAGTAATCAAGATAAATAATATTTTAGTGCAATGTATGCCAAAAAATTTATGATGAATAAATATCAACTTTTAAATAGGACAGGACAATATTGTTGACTTTTTATTTTGCTTGATGATCCCTTTTTTCTCTTGAGTTGTAAGTCAAATGCAGGATGGGGAATGGAGACATAGAGCACAAGTACTATTTGCTGAGATATGTGTCAAGCAGCATGAGCAGGTCAGCTAAGACTCATAATGACTGTGAATTGAGTATTCTGCCATCGTTTCCAAATGACAAAATGCCCATGTAAGAGATGAAGTCACTTATCCAGAGTCATAAAACTGGTAAAGGGTGAACTTGAGTTCCAACACACTCCCATTTTGGTTCTGTATTTATCTGCTTTCTGTTACTTATGACAGAATGCCTAAAAGGACATAATTTATAAGAAACAAAATTTATTTCTTATAGTTTTGGAAGTTGAAAAGTCCAAGGATGAGGAGTTGTACTTGCTATGGCCTTCTTGATGATGGGTACTCTCTGCAGAGTTCCAAGGCAGTCCAGGGTATCAAATGATAAAGGAGCTGAGTGTGGTAACATGCTATCTCAGGTCACTTTTCCTCTTCTTCAAAAACCACCAGTCCCCCTACCCATAACCCATTAACCATGAATAGACTAATCCATGAATAGACTGATTCATTCATGACAGCAGAGTCCTCATAATCTAATAATCTATTAAAGGACCCATCTCTCAATACCACATTGTTGATTAAGTGTCAACATAAATTTTAGAGAGAACATTCAAATCATAGCAGACTCCAAAGTGTGTATTTTTATTCACATGACCCACTGCCTCTGGGACACAGGCATTTTTACCATGAAGCATGCCTCTCAGAAGCAGAGGGCTTTGGTGTCTGCTTCATTTTCATGTCTTCTGGCAGCACACTGAGTTTAATGGGGAGGAAAGAAAGAGGAAATTCCCAATGTGACAAACATTTCTTTCTGCCTACTTCTGATCCTTCTGTGTTCTAGAACCACACTGGACATTGACATTAGAAATGAATGATAAATTTCTATTTTGAGGAATCATTCCTCTTACAGCTTTCCTGCCTACACCATAAAGGATAGGAAATATGTGATTTATGCATTTTTGTTAAAAGAATGATTGGGTGATCAATATAAGATATTTAACCAAAGCATTTCAAATTAGCATAATATTATATGTGAAAACTTAATTATAAATTGACATCCAATAAAATAAAAGTACATTGTGAAAGATCTAAATAATGAAGATTTTGATTGTCGATTTCTTCCTATTGAGGTAAAACACAGTAATGTGCACAAATTTTAAACGTACATCTCTGATTTTTTCTCTACCCATATGCTTGTGTCCTTGGGGTTGGGTGGTAAATGGAGATGCTAAAAAGTATTCAGGTGACAACCAATCTTTGCAATGCCCCACCTGACAACACAGCCTCTGGGAGATATGGAGGCCCATGGCAGATTTAGTGAGTTTTGTGAGACCTGGGGGTCATGGAGTTCATAGTGTTCTGGAAGACCTGATTATTCTAGGGGTTTAAGCACTCCACAGGGTCAGAGGCACCCTGGAGCCTTGCTCAGTACCCTTGGGCATGGGAAGGAGCAGGCTCTGCAGACCACAGGGCATGATGGAAAAGGGGTGCTACAACCTGCCCTGCAGCAGAAGCCAGAAGACACTGTGACACAGGACTGATTCCACTTTGTACATGCAGAGTCAGCCATACTCCGGTTGAGAATCAAGGCATTAAGCCTCAAGATGAGTTAAAGGAGACCAAATGTGCTTATTCTGGGCTTTTATGTATTTATTTTTCTCGTTTATTTCTCTTAGAATCATAAGTAGATAATTCTTATTGCTGAAACCAGGGTTTCCCCCCTATTCTCACTCATAGGTGTGCTAGGTGGACAAAGCATGGCATTTGGAGAGTCCAACTGGTTTAAGATCTCATTACCATCACATACTGTGTGGTAGAATCTGAAATCTCTGTTTTCTATAATGTGTTACATGACATTTGACATACATAACATCTGTCTCACCATATAACTCAGTATGTTCTTGAAAGTTTTCATTCCACCACCCCCTCAAGTGCTTTCTTTCTTTTCTAGACTCTTTAAGGATGAAGCAAGTTGTATCCACCTTCATTTTGATATTTTAAGAATATGCCTATCTCATTGTTTTTGGGTATGGCAGTAGACCAAGATACGGCAGACTATACTGACCTACTACTTTGGTAAATATACTTTTATTGTAAAGTAGACACACCATTTATTTATTTATTTTTGTCTGGTTGCTTTTACTGGGTATGGCAGTAGACCAAAAAATGGCAGACTATAATGACCTATTACTTTTGTAAATATACTTTGGTTGTGAAGTAGGCATACCATTTATTTATTTATTTTTGTCTAGTTGATTTTACATTATACTGACAAGTTGTGTAGTAACAACTGAGTAAATATTTATGATCTAGCTTTTTTGTTTGTTTGTTTGTTTTTGAGTTGGAGTCTCACGCTGTCACCCAGACTGGAGTGCAGTGGCCGCTCCCGGCCACCACAGCCTTGACCTGCTGGGCTCCGGCACTCCTTCCA
The DNA here is from genome assembly GCF_000164805.1 of Carlito syrichta. Lineage (NCBI taxonomy): Eukaryota > Metazoa > Chordata > Mammalia > Primates > Tarsiidae > Carlito > Carlito syrichta. The sequence continues at coordinate 981 of NW_007129951.1, read as the reverse complement.
CCTCAGCCCTCCAAGTAGCCAGAATTACAGGCATGTGCTACCACGCCCAGCTGATTTTTTAAAATTTATTGTAGAGATGAGGTCTCACTGCTCAGGTGGGTCTCGAACCCGTGGGCTCAGGCAATCCACTCACCTCAGCCTCCCAAAGGCATTGGATTACAGGCTGAGCCACTGAGCCCGGCTCGATCTGGCTTTTTAAAACAATAGTTTGGTGACCTCTGGGTTAGACCACAAGGTAACTATTTTAAAAATAGCAATTGATGCCAGGCTCGGTGGCTAATTGTTTATACAGCTTGATTGTATATCTAATGTTTGCTTGACAAATAATTGTCTAGAATATATCTATTGTTAATTTGCTACATTTTATTGTTATATCAGGGAAAAAGGAAAAGACACAATGAATTGATAATCTTTAAAACTTTGTCTTTGATAATGATATTGCACCTTTTAGATGAGGTAGATGGAAAAATGCACAAAAGAGACAATTAATAAATTCTCATGTGAAATTTTGTAAGTATAAAGTCATATGTTGGGGAGGGATTGGGGAGGGAAATTATAATTGAGTGATCTTTATTGTTTGGCACTTCTAGCTTCATACTGGATACCATGGCTATTGAAATGAATACTAAGTCTGAGTGCTGAAATGAAGTATATTTAATCTATAATTTAGTTTATAAAACTACATTATTTAATGTATGAAGAAATATTATGTAAAATTTTAATTAAGATTTCAATTCAATGTATAAATGCTTAAGTTATGCTTTTAAAGTCTAATGTCCAAACATTTACTCATTATGTAATCCAGAGCCACAGAGCCTTATAAAGGAATTTAAAATTGTGTATATGAGTGCCAGAAATTTATTACCCAGAATAATATCACATACAGTAAATTCTAAAATGTTTAATGAGAATTGCTGTAAAAGTACAATGATGAAAATACCAATGAATTATTAGAACTGAGTTTTTATTTTTACTTTTTAA
>NW_007129950.1:0-922 GCF_000164805.1 Carlito syrichta | reverse complement strand
GAAATACATCATGCTATTTCCACACCCACACACTGCAGCTTAGATTCTTTCCTTAGTACACTGCGTACACATATATAGGTAACATATACATATAATTATATGTACGTGTATATACCTATATATGTCTATACAAAAATTTATATGCATATAAATACATATATATTTATATATTTACACACATCTGTGTATGTATATATTTTCTCTTTTTTATTATAAAGATGTGGAGTACAGTTCAGGGGTAGGTATACAAATGTTGATTATGCAGGTACCCTTGTTGATGAGGTGTGCCCCTCCCTCTTCTAGCAGTTTCCCTCAACTGCCAATCCCACGCCCCATTCCCTGACAGTTTACCACTACTACTAATCCTTTTCTTATAGTAATATAATTGTTCAAAGTCCATTTATGAGTGAGAACATATGGTATTCTGCTATTTGTTTCTGTGATAGATCACTGAGTATGATCAACTCTAAATCCAACCAAGTTGCTGCAAAGTCTATATGTTTGTCCTTCTTTATGGATGCATGATAGTCCATTGTATATATGTACCACATTTTTTAATCCAGTCCAGCATCAATGGGCAACATGGTTGGTTCATGTTTTTGTTATTGTGAATAGAGCTGCAACAAACATACGTGTGCAGGTATCTTTTTCTCAAGTCATATGTTTGAAAATATTACTTTAAAATTCTACAAATTTGAATTTTCTGAAGCACAATTTAGTTTTACCATAGATGTTTAAAAATAATTATTGTAATATACTATGAATTCTACTGCTTTGTAAGAAGAAATAATAGTTTTATAGTTTGGCATGAATAAGCCCAGGGAGATGCAGATGATTCATAGTCTATTATTATTATTACTATTATTATTATTTACTGCTAGTGCAAATATCCTGAAATTGCTTACATGGTATAGATTCATGA
>NW_007129949.1:0-832 GCF_000164805.1 Carlito syrichta | reverse complement strand
TATGATCAACTTCTAAATCCAACCAAGTTGCTGCAAAAGTCTATATGTTTGTCCTTCTTTATGGATGCATGATAGTCCATTGTATATATGTACCACATTTTTTTAATCCAGTCCAGCATCAATGGGCAACATGGTTGGTTCATGTTTTTGTTATTGTGAATAGAGCTGCAACAAACATACGTGTGCAGGTATCTTTTTCTCAAGTCATATGTTTGAAAATATTACTTTAAAATTCTACAAATTTGAATTTTCTGAAGCACAATTTAGTTTTACCATAGATGTTTAAAAATAATTATTGTAATATACTATGAATTCTACTGCTTTGTAAGAAGAAATAATAGTTTTATAGTTTGGCATGAATAAGCCCAGGGAGATGCAGATGATTCATAGTCTATTATTATTATTACTATTATTATTATTTACTGCTAGTGCAAATATCCTGAAATTGCTTACATGGTATAGATTCATGATTTTCCTCATTGTCACCATTTGAATTTGTTAATCAATTATTGAAAAGAAAAAAGGAAAAGACATTCTGATTTCCTCACATAAGTACATGAGGGACATGAAAGAGTAAGACTCTTAGTTGTATGGATAGAAACAAGGAGTTAGATGGAAACAGTAAGATGAGGTTTTGTGCATAAAATGAAGTTTTGACTGAGACCCATCACATAAGGTCAGCTGTGGAGTTTTCTACTGGTGGTGTCATGTTGACACCCCAAAATTTCAGATTTTGAAGCACCTTGGATTTTGGTTTGGGATGCTCAACATGTAGTATCATTATTCATGTTTAGTCATGGTGGTTTTATTGGTGAATCTAGCTTCCTAGTTT
>NW_007129948.1:0-723 GCF_000164805.1 Carlito syrichta | reverse complement strand
CCCCCAGCAAGTGATTGTCACACTGCTGGAGGGTATAGAAAATGGTATATAAGTTGGAAGGAGTCTGAATAAAATTTGGCTCAGTCCTGATCAGACTGATCCCAGAAGAACTGCTTCCGAGTGGTCTCTTCTCGCTGTCGAGATTCTCCGGTGCGGGTCCTAACCCTTCCCTCCAAGGTCAGAGTAGGTCTCTGACACTATACTTCTATTACTATTTTAGAGTGTACACCTTATAATTATAAAAATATAAAAGTTAGGTCATGCTCGGTGGCTGAGCCTGTAATCCTAGCATTTTGGTAGGCCGAGTCAAGTGAATTGCCTGAGCCCATGGTTTTTGACCAGCCTGGGCAACTTGACCAGACCTTATCTCTACAATAAAGAAAAACTTAGCCAGACCTGGTAGCAAGTGCCTGTAGTTCCAGCTACTTGGAAGGCTGAGGTGGAAGGGCTGCCTGAGTCCAGTGGGTCAATGCTTGGTGACTGTGAGTGTGCCATGGCACTACAACCTGGGTGACAGAGTGAGACTCCAACTCAAAAAAAAAGTTAGCTGTAAGACAACCTCAGGCAGGTCCTTCAGGAGGTATTCATGAAGAAGTCATTGTTGTCATAGAAGATGACAGCTCCATGTGTGTTATTATTGCCCTGAAGATCTTCCAGTGGGACAAGACATGGAGGTGAAATACAGTGATACTGATGATCCTGACCATGAGTAAGCCTAAGCGC
>NW_007129947.1:0-989 GCF_000164805.1 Carlito syrichta | reverse complement strand
TTCTTTGTATCTGTGACAGATCACTAAGTATGATCAACTCTTCATCCCTCCAAGTTACTGCAAAGTCTGTATGTTTTGCCTTCTTTATGGCTGCATAATATTCCCATTGTGTATATGTAGTACATTTTAAAAATCCTGTCCAACTTCAATTGGCAGTTGTGGGAAACTGTCAGGCGAGGGGGTTGGGACTGGCAGTTGAGGGAAACTGCTAGGGGAGGGAGGGGCATACCTCATCAACAAGGGTACCTGCAAAATCAATGTTTGTGTACCTAACCCTGAATTGTATCCCACATCTTTATAGTAAAGTAAAATAAAACTATAAAAACGTTAAAAGTATATAAAGGAAAAAAGTTGCAGTAAGCAAAAATTATGTATTAGTATACTAAAAAGTCATTTGAGAGATACAATTTTAAAAATAAATGTAGTGTAGCCTGTGCCATGTTTATAAAGTCTAGAGAAGCGTGCAGCAATGTCTTAGGCTTCCACATTCACTCACTCACTGACTTACCCAGGGAAATTCCAGTCTTGTGAGTGCAAGAAAGAGTTAATCAAGTCAATTAACATACCTCTCACCACACAGACTTGCCATTGGTTTTGTTCACCAGGTCCTTTCTGTTTTGGTATAACCAAATATAGACTGGGGATCTGGCCCACTTTGTTTTTACCCATTTGTCAGCACTATCTCCTCTGCAGGATCTGACTGAGGAGTCTGGCAACACAGTGAGAGCATCATTGAGATGTAGGTCCTCCTGCTAGAAGGTCGCTTTTACTGAAGACCCTGTGCTGGACCTTGGGCTGCCCTGGTCGTGGTCCTGACACACCTGCTGGGAGGGGAGGCAGACAGGTGCAGGGCCCATTTCAGTGACTAGGCTGCCTTCCTGCTGTCTTCATCTCTAGCAATTGTGGGACGTATCTGAATTGATCTAACTCGAAGGCTGACATCATTTATTCTCTAAAGTAAAGGACAAAATAGAGTGAAGAGGCACTTT
>NW_007129946.1:0-960 GCF_000164805.1 Carlito syrichta | reverse complement strand
GTGACTAGGCTGCCTTCCTGCTGTCTTCATCTCTAGCAATTGTGGGACGTATCTGAATTGATCTAACTCGAAGGCTGACATCATTTATTCTCTAAAGTAAAGGACAAAATAGAGTGAAGAGGCACTTTCTAGGCTCTGAATGAAATTGTTAAGCCCTCTTTAATTCTGGTCCCATTTATTTTTGGTTTTTTTTGTTTGTTTTTTTGAGTTGAAGTCTCACTCTGTCGCCCAGACTGGAGTGCAGTGGGCTCTCCCGGCCACCGCAGCCTCGACCGGCTGGGCTCCAGCGATCCTTCCTCCTTAGCCTTCTGAGTAGCTGGAATTACAAGCGCGCGCTACCACGCCTAGCCAATTTTTTTTTTCTTGTAAAGATGAGGTCTCGCTGCCCAGGTGGGTCGCGAACCCACGGGCTCTGGCAATCCACTCACCTCAGCCTCCCAAAGGCATGGGATTACAGGCTGAGCCACCGAGCCCAGTTCCCATTTATTTTTGATCCTTAGAAAAATATTGCCTGGGTGACTGAAACCCCATAAATTGATCTCATGCTGCACACTCAGTCCTTTCTAAAATAGTCTTATGTCTGTGCTATCAGGATCTTGTCATCATTCCAGGCACTTCTTTCTTGAAAATGACTTGAACATTTGTTTATTTTAATTATTGTTGTGGATTTTGACCCTTTATATACATTTAAAGGAAGCCGGCAGATTAGTTATGCATTTGTAACATTCTTTTATTTTATTTATTTATTTATTTACTTTTAGAGTTGGAGTCTCACTCTGTCACCCAGACTGGAGTGCAGTGGCCACTTCTGGCCACCGCAGCCTTACCTGCTGGGCTTCGGTGATCCTTACGCCCCAGCCTTCCAAGTAGCTGGAACTATAGGTGCGTGCTACCATGCCCGGCTAATTTTTGATTTATTGTAGAGATGAGATTTCAACAAGTATCCCAGGCAGGTCTGGA
>NW_007129945.1:0-790 GCF_000164805.1 Carlito syrichta | reverse complement strand
GCTATTATTTTTACAAGAGAGTAACCTCTAACTTTACTCAAAAAAATAAGGTGCTTTTTTTTGAGTTGGAGTCTCACCCTAGCCCAGGGTGAAGTGCAGTGGCATGCTGATGGTCACCCCAGCATTGACCTGCTGGGCTGTGGCAATCTTTCTGCCTCAGCCTTCCAAGTAGCTGGGACTACAGGCATGTGCCATCCCACCCGGCTAATTTTTATTTTACTGTAGAGACGATTCACCAAGTTGCCCAGGCTGGTCTCAAACCCGCGGCCTCAGGCAATTCACTCGCCTCAGCCTCCCAAAGTGCAGGGATTACAGGTTGAGCCACTGAGCCTGGCCCAAAAATGTTTACCCACAAAAACATTTAAATTCTTTTGCTTATTAAGGCAACCTTGTCAGAACGTTCTAGAAGTTTTTTTCTTCTTTTGGTCAAAAGACAGGGAATTCTCTTTTCTCCTTACCAGGTTCCAAATTATAATGTGACTTTCTATTTTCTAAGACAGTTGATGAACGATTCAGAACTCCAGAAACTATCCAGAGGTTTAAGCATCAGGCATCAGTCAAAAAAGTCCTTTTATTGGTGTTTAAGAGAATATCAGATACTACCTACATTAGTGTCTTAGCTCTCTGGTCAAAATATCTCACTTATTGAAATATTTCAAGTATTACGATGTAACTGGAGACCTTCCTGCACTTCCATCTTAAGAGAGTCCAACAAAACAACATCTCAGCGGAGAAGCTCAGTGGACATGATGTGGGTTACTGCTTCTCTCCATTGATGTGACGTGTCTTT
>NW_007129944.1:0-1419 GCF_000164805.1 Carlito syrichta | reverse complement strand
TTATTTTTCTTAAAATCAACAAGTATTGAAACAACCAAAAATAGAGAATGGAGAGGGAGTCAATGAGAGGTGAGGGGAAGAATTGGTGTGTATCCTTTATGAAATTTCCAATATCTGCAGTGGACAAGCTTTTCTTTGTACTCTGAAATACAAAAGAAAATTGTTTTTGTATTTGCACTGTAATTTTGAAGACTGTAATCTTGAACTTAATAATCTGAATACTTTTTTCAGAAACATTGCCTTTTGCATTATCTCATTTGATTGGGAAACAACCTTGTGAGACAAACAGATTTGATAACCATTTCATAAATTAATATCAAGCTGAGGTAACTTATTGAATGAACCTCAATATCTCACCCTATCTAGAGAAAAAAACTGAGTGATTTACAGTATTATTTTCAATGAACACATAATATTTCACTCTGATGGTCAATCATTTTTTAAAAAAAATGTTTTAATACTTGACTGTTCCCTTTTGGATTGAGTCTTATTCCACTTATCCCTCTGTCAAATAAATATACGTTCATGTGACTGCTTTTCCATAGGATGTATAGCATATCTTTCATTTATCAAAATAATATATGTGGCAAAGGTAGCCACATATATTATTCCTACCTTTCAGAAGAAAAAGGTATAGTTCTTTTTTGATGTCTCTTTAATAACTAAAAACTGAATTCCAGCTAATGTGGTTTTCTAGTACAAAACAAATAACAAATTTATTTATCCTTGTTTTCTTTCTTTCTTTTTATTTTTTTATTTTTTTGAGTTGGAGTCTCACTCTGTTGCCCAGACTGGAGTGCAGTGGCCGCTCCCAGCCACCGCAGCCTCGACCTGCTGGGCTCCGGTGATCCTTCCGCCTCAGCCTTCCAAGTAGCCGGAATTACAGGCATGCACTACCATGCCCAGCTGATTTTTTGATTTATTGTAGAGATGAGGTCTCGCTGCCCAGGCGGGTCTCGAACCCACGGGGTTAGGCAATCCACTCACCTCAGCCTCCCAAAGGCGCAGGATTACAGGCTGAGCCACCGAGCCCGACAGTATCCTTGTTTTCTTAACCAATTCTAAGCTAATAGTTTTTTCTATACCTTGCAGTTAGCTTTGCTTTGTACTCTGAGCATTATACATGTATTTGCTGACTGGTTGTACCTCAGAAGCACAAGACATGTGACTTGCACTCTTTTAATTTTTTTATTTTTAATTTTAAGAATGTGGGGTGCAATTTGGGGTTAGGTATACAAATGCTCATGATGCAGGTACCCTTGCTGATGAGGTGTGCTTCCCCACACCTGGCAGAGTCCCACTACTGCCAATTCAAACCCCCCCAATGGAAATTTTCAACAGCGTATATTTAGTCCTGGGAATAAGAATACAATGTATCAAATTATTTTGTTCATTCATTGGTCACTATGTTAGTGGTGG
>NW_007129943.1:0-787 GCF_000164805.1 Carlito syrichta | reverse complement strand
ATTTTTTTTCATTAATCAGTGTTTTTTATTATGGTTTTGTGGGGTACAGTTAAGGGTTAGGTGTACAATGACGTTTCATTCAGGCACCCTGTAGATAAGAAGTGTTTTCCCATCCCCCGACAGATATTTGCTACTGTTAATCCCATCCCCCTCCCCCCCATAGTTTCGCAGTACCATCCGTCATTTTCTCATACTATTGCATTGGATGTTCAAGGTCCATTATATGAGTGAGAACATGTGATATTCGGATTTTTGTTTTTGTGAGAGGTCACTCAGTATTATAGACTCTAGTTCCATCCAGGTTGCAGCAAAATTCATGATTTTGTTCTTTTTTATGGCTGCGTAGTATTCCATCGTGTATATGTACCACATTTTTTTAATCCAGTCCTCTTTTGATGGGCAGCATGGTTGTTTCCAGGTTCTTGCTATTGTGAACAATGCTGCGATAAACATACGTGTGCAGGTATCTTTTTTATAGAGTGATTTGTGTTCTTCAGGGTATATTCCCAGTAGGGGGATTGCAGGGTCATATGGAAGGTCAATTTTTAGAGCTTTTAGGAATCGCCACACTGCTTTCCACAGAGGTTGCACTAGTTTACACTCCCACCAACAGTGTAGAAGTGTTCCCTTTTCACCACACCCTCTCCAGCAGCTGTTATTTTTTGAGTTGTTGATAATTGCCATTCTGACTGGAGTTAGGTGGTATCTCAGTGTGGTTTTGATTTGCATCTCCCTGATGATTAGTGAGGTTGAGCATTTCTTCATGTGTTTGTTGGCTGGTCAAATG
>NW_007129942.1:0-886 GCF_000164805.1 Carlito syrichta | reverse complement strand
TACAATGACGTTTCATTCAGGCACCCTGTAGATAAGAAGTGTTTTCCCATCCCCCGACAGGATATTTGGCTACTGTTAATCCCATCCCCCTCCCCCCCATAGTTTTCCAGTACCATCAGTCATTTTCTTATAGTATTGCATGGGATGTTCAAGGTCCATTATATGAGTGAGAACATGTGATATTCGGATTTTTGTTTTTGTGAGAGGTCACTCAGTATTATAGACTCTAGTTCCATCCAGGTTGCAGCGAAATTCATGATTTTGTTCTTTTTTATGGCTGTGTAGTATTCCATCGTGTATATGTACCACATTTTTTTAATCCAGTCCTCTTTTGATGGGCAGCATGGTTGTTTCCAGGTTCTTGCTATTGTGAACAATGCTGCGATAAACATACGTGTGCAGGTATCTTTTTTATAGAGTGATTTGTGTTCTTCAGGGTATATTCCCAGTAGGGGGATTGCAGGGTCATATGGAAGGTCAATTTTTAGAGCTTTTAGGAATCGCCACACTGCTTTCCACAGAGGTTGCACTAGTTTACACTCCCACCAACAGTGTAGAAGTGTTCCCTTTTCACCACACCCTCTCCAGCAGCTGTTATTTTTTGAGTTGTTGATAATTGCCATTCTGACTGGAGTTAGGTGGTATCTCAGTGTGGTTTTGATTTGCATCTCCCTGATGATTAGTGAGGTTGAGCATTTCTTCATGTGTTTGTTGGCTGCTCGAATGTCTTCTTTTGTGAAGTGTCTGTTCATGTCTTTTGCCCATTTTATAATGGGGTTGTTTTTCTTCTTTTCAGTACGCTTCAGTTCCTTGTAGATCCAGGATGTTAAGCCTTTGTCAGACCTAGAGTTGGCAAATACTTTTTCCCAGTCTGTAGGCTGTCTCG
>NW_007129941.1:0-11101 GCF_000164805.1 Carlito syrichta | reverse complement strand
TCAAAGTAGCTCGGGACTACAGGAACACGTTACCACACCTGGCTTATTTTTTTATTTATTACAGTTATGAGTTCTCATCAAGTTTTCCAGGCTGGTCTCAAACCCCTGAGCCCAGGCAACAATCCTCTCGCCTTGGCCTCCCAAAGTGCTGGGATAACAGGCTTGAGCCCCTGCACCCTGCCTGCCTGACTGATTATGAAAATAATATGGAACAAGAATAACCAAGATAATTTAATGGAAAAAATAAAGTACAGGACATATTATATGAGGCATGAACATCTAAGTACTTATTGTAGATCTGCTCTAACTAGAGCCATATGATATCTTTGTAGGAAAGACAAACAGACCCATGGAAAAGAATATAGACCACCAAGGAAGACCCTCCCATATAGCAAAACTTAGTCCATTGGGAGATAAATAAGCTCTTCATTTGAAAAAATCATGTACCTTTAGATCCCTATCTCAAGTCATACACACTTCCTCCTCAGGAACTCTGGCCAAAGTCTTGCTAGGGCTCCCAGAGCCAGCTACAAATCAAGACCTAGTAGCAGTGTATGATGCAAGGACCTTACAGACATTTATGCCCTAGCAATTTAGGATTTCTCATAGGAGCTGCCCAACACCAAGATGACTGAGGGCCTGAAAATGTCCTTGGCCCTGCTGATCAGTCTGTGCCCAAGACACTGGCTCTGCCTCTCCAGCTTGCAGAGAGGCTATGAATACTGGGATGGTCTTATCTCTTTTTTCTATGTCCTTGTAGGAGCATGTCACATGCTGACCCACATATACCAAGACGCCCACTGGCCTGGCCAGCAGGCCCTGCATACTTCTTATGGTCATGACCTTGAACTTAACCTGAGTCATCACTTTCCCCAGTGATGAAAGGCCACAGCATTAATAAGCAATATGTCCCATACAGCTTCTGGGGAGGTATCTCAGCATGTTGGGGTGCCCTCTGTATGGTGGAAGAGGCCATATCTACTTCCCTCAAATATGTTGAAATTGACATCCAGATGGATTGGGTTTAGTTCATATCACATGCTTAGCTGATGCTGAATTAAAACATAAAGTATTTTGAAATTGAAACCACCTCTACATTTTCATGCTTCTATACCTCAGGCACCCAGGATTTTTTTGAAACGTTGGCATCTGCAGATAATTCTAACATTTGAGCTAAAAAAATGTGAGGGAGACAAAGTTAACACACTGTGAGTGCTGGAGCTCACCCATGAAGTATGACAAAAGGAAGAATAATATTCCAGCATATCTATAAGAAATAAGTTCACAGTTGGAAACCTGAATGCCAAAAAAGCAAGATGCTCAGTCTCCTTATTAGAACAAAAAACATGCAGTTCCAAAACAATAGCATGATATAAAAGACTGGTGACAAATACTCAAAGGAGTTTGTGCAGGGGAGAGCTGCCATATGCTGTGCTGGGAGGACCACAGGACCACCACAGCAGAGAGAAACTCCCTCCCTGTGCAGTCAAGGATGAGCACATCCTAGTCCAAAACTTGCCCTGGGGTATCTCCAGCTCCCATGCTCAAGGGGAGAAATTCACATGCGTGCTAAGCACATGCACTTTCTGAGGTAGCAAAACCCACAACAGCCTGGGCAAATTCTGTTGTAGTCACACCTAAAATAACATGTAACAAATAATAAAATAACAAATCCAAGCAAATAAGCCTATGAGTTTAAAGGCAAATATGTAATATATTATTATATGCATCTATGAATTATTAATTGTGTATATTATATGTGGAATAATTTTTACAATTTGTTAATGTAGTAAAAGTGTGAAAACATACATAGGATATGTTTATGCCTGTAGAGAGAGGCAAACAGGATTGAGAGACACAGGGAGACTAAAACTGTGTTTGAAAAGTTTATTTCATCAACAGGAAGACAGTTTGCAAGTTTTATTTTATATTGCCTATATTTTAGTATACCTAAATATTTAATAATGTAGGAAGTTCTCAAGAAAATAATAGAGTTTTGTGGCTGTAGAAATACAGAAGTTTGAGTTATTTTCATGTATTTTTTTCTATTACAAGTAGTGCTCCAATAAACATCTTTTTTTTTTTCATTAATCAGTATTTTTTATTATGGTTTTGTGGGGTACAGTTAAGGGTTAGGTGTACAATGACGTTTCATTCAGGCACCCTGTAGATAAGAAGTGTTTTCCCATCCCCCGACAGATATTTGCTACTGTTAATCCCATCCCCCTCCCCCCCATAGTTTCGCAGTACCAACCGTCATTTTCTCATAGTATTGCATTGGATGTTCAAGGTCCGTTATATGAGTGAGAACATGTGATATTCGGATTTTTGTTTTTGTGAGAGGTCACTCAGTATTATAGACTCTAGTTCCATCCAGGTTGCAGCAAAATTCATGATTTTGTTCTTTTTTATGGCTGCGTAGTATTCCATCGTGTATATGTACCACATTTTTTTAATCCAGTCCTCTTTTGATGGGCAGCATGGTTGTTTCCAGGTTCTTGCTATTGTGAACAATGCTGCGATAAACATACGTGTGCAGGTATCTTTTTTATAGAGTGATTTGTGTTCTTCAGGGTATATTCTCAGTAGGGGGATTGCAGGGTCATATGGAAGGTCAATTTTTAGAGCTTTTAGGAATCGCCACACTGCTTTCCACAGAGGTTGCACTAGTTTACACTCCCACCAACAGTGTAGAAGTGTTCCCTTTTCACCACACCCTCTCCAGCAGCTGTTATTTTTTGAGTTGTTGATAATTGCCATTCTGACTGGAGTTAGGTGGTATCTCAGTGTGGTTTTGATTTCCATCTCCCTGATGATTAGTCAGGTTGAGCATTTCTTCATGTGTTTGTTGGCTGCTCGAATGTCTTCTTTTGTGAAGTGTCTGTTCATGTCTTTTGCCCATTTTATAATGGAGTTGTTTGTTTTCTTCTTTTCAGTACGCTTCAGTTCCTTGTAGATCCAGGATGTTAAGCCTTTGTCAGACCTAGAGTTGGCAAATACTTTTTCCCAGTCTGTAGGCTGTCTCCCTGCTCTCTTGATGGTTAAGAGAGAAGATAGACAAATGGGACCTTATTAAACATCTTTGTATATGTGTCTTTATGTTCATGTGCAAGAGTTTTTTGAAGAAATGCAGTGAAATGGAACCATCTTTTCTCTCCTCTTTCCCTCTCAGAAATGAGAGAATGGAGCTGTTCCCTGCCATGGACAAAGATACTCTCACAGCCAAGTGCAGTTCAGCTCCAGTTGCAGAACACTGGTTCAGAAAATCAAGGATGTCAAAGTCATGGTCTCCGGGCCCCAGGAAGTCCAGCTCTCACAGGGAAGACATACTCAACTACTTCATTTTGATGTTGCAACCAGATAGAGGTGAGAGAAACACAGTGCACCAGTCAGGATACTCTGGATTGTGCTGCAGTGACAAACAAGCCCAGCATTGCAGTGGCTGGATGTGAAGTTGACATGTCACTTGTACAGTACCTGCTGTCCCTCAGTACACTCTCCTATCAGCTTTCTTCCATGTGGGCTCAGTGTTTCATGCTGCCTCAGTCCTGAGACTTTCACCTTCTCCACGCAGGACACGAGGACATGAGGAAATTCACTGACACCCTGGCCCTAAGTGCTTCTTTAGGAAAGGGACACAGTCTGTGTTGTTTTTGTTCCCTTGACCAGAACAAGGTCCTCAATTCTGTCCAAGTGCCAGGGGTCAAGAAGTGTGACTTTCCTTGGTATCCAGAAATATCATCTGCCCAAAGGTGGACACCCCATCCCAGAAGTCCTGGGAGCACTTCTTGAGAGGAACAGTCCCACTCCGTCCTAATGTGTTAGTAAAAGAAAAACAGGGAGGTGATTCCAGTGGAGTGGAGTGAGCATGTGCTCATTCCTGAGACAGCAGAGCCCAGAGTGTTCTCAGATCTTGGAGCCCAAGCTGCTTCTGGGCACCCTGAGGTCACTTGACCTCATGAGGCTGAAACACTGTGTGCCTCTCCCACTCTCATTCTCTCGGAAGTCTGCAGAGGTGGTTTGCAAGTGATGTCACCACAGACCAAATGCAGAAGTCTGCATGGAAAGCATGACTGTCCCTTGAGCAGACAAGAGGGACAGTCACTGTTCTAAACAATACTATTCCTTTCATCAGCTTTTAAAGAAAATGTAGGGTTTTTTCATAAAATGTATCATTCCTGTTAGCATACAACAGATTCATTATTATTTTACTTTCATTAATTAGTTCGTTACTTAAGTTTTTACATTTTTCTCAGTTTTAATTTTCAACATGATATCTGTCAATCGATAAGCAATACTCTTTGGAGTCCTCGAAAATTTAAAAAAAATTTTTTAAATTGATAGTAATTGTATATATTTATGGAGTATGTAGTGATGTTGTAATACATGTGAAGTATAGTGATCATAAGCATATATATATCATATAGATGACATACAGTGATCAGATCAGAGTAATTAGCTCATTCATCATCTCAACAATTTATCATTACTTTGTGTTGGGAAGGTTCAGTATCCTTCTAGCTCCCTACACTTCCCAGCCTCTAGTATGCTCTGTTCTACTTTTTACTTCTATGAGATCAGTACTTCTTAGCTTCCACATATGAGTGAGAACATGCGGTGTTCACCTTTCTGTTTCTGGTTTGCTTCACTTAACGACATGTCCTCCAGTTGCATGCATGTTGCTGTAAATGACAGGATTGTATTTTTTTTATGACCGAGTGGTGTTCCATTATGTATATGCACCACAGTTTCTTTACCCATTCATCTGTTGTTGGACACCTAGGCTGATTCCATATCTGAATTATTGTGAACAGTGTTGCAATAAACATGGTGATACAGATGTCTTTGTGATATAATGATTCCTTTCCTTGGTGTAAATGCCCAGGAGTGGGGTTGCTGGATCATATGGTAGTTCTGTTTACAGTTTTTTGAGGAACCTCCATTCTGTTCTTCACAGTGGCTGCACTAGTTTACATTCCCACCATCAACATATAAGACTTTCCTTTTCTCCACATCCTCACCAGTGTGTGTTATTTTTTGTATTTTTGATAAAAGCCATCCTGACTGGGGTGAGAGGATACCTTATCAAGGTGTTGAACCCGAGGTGGAAACATCGGAGAGGCTTCAGGTGCTGAGAAGTTCTTGCATGCTGCCCTCTGGGGTCCCAGACCCTCACTCCTGAGGACAGTGGAGCCAGAGAAGGGCTTCCAGCCAGAGGCAAACCTGTGCAGCATTGAGGATCTGGTGGCAGGAGAACTGGTGATGGGAGCAGGGGATGAGATGGGAGGCTATGGGGAAGATGCCCAGGTGGGTCAAAAACTGCAGGAATTGTCCCTCAGCAGGGCAGGTTTTGTGCCTGCCATCACTGCACCTGCCTTCTGGGCCCACGGTGACACAGGGAGAACCTGACAGGGTCCTCACAGTCACAAGCCCACTCAGTGCCTCCTGTCTCATGGAAGGGGCTTGGTGCTCTGAGAGGAGCAGAGGAAGGAGGGAAGCAAGGAGAGAGGATGGGAGGTGGAAACGGAGTGGGTCACAAATCCTCCAGGATCTTCCCTCAGGCAGTGGTGTGGCCTGGGCAGTCATAGCGTCCTCAGAGTCTCAATGTCACAGCTGTGAGGCAGCACCTTCCAGCTCACCTCTGAGTATCCCAGATGCATGCATAATTCTGGGTGGCAGCTGAGCTGTGACACATGCTGGCATGATCTTGCCTGGACCCACTGGAGAAAGTTCCAGATGCATGCTGTCAAATATGGGATGGGATAGATGCATTTTCCAACTATTGATCTTAAATGCCACTTAAAACCAGCTGCTAGTCTAAATGCATGGGTGAGTGGGCTTTTCTTCCCATGATGGGACATAACTTACCCCACCTGAAACGGGGCAGCACTGGGGTTCAGCAGGAGACTTCTGTGGCCCCAAATCCAAGCAGGCTGGTGTTAGGAGGGAACAACAGGTAACACCACAGCCATGTCACAGATTGGTCCTCATTGACAGCAGAATTCCCTTGAGAAGGGGTCTGGAGCAAGCCAGAGTCAGCAGACAGCAGCTGGGCAGGCACTGGAGGGACGTGACCTGCTGGTCTGGAGCTCACATCCATACCCTGTCTCTAACCCAGCCTTCAATGCCTTTTAGTTTTATTTCCTCACATGCACATTGTTAACTGCAGACATCCAGTTGTGAAGATGAGAGAAAGTTAATGAAACTACATGGTTGGTTTGCTGAATTCCATTTCATACCACAACTTGTTAAATTAAAACAGCAGAGGGGAAGGAGGTGGCTCTCTGTGGGGTTTCTGGACACGGTCCTGGCCTTGGGAGGTAGGAGGTGGAAACCAGGTGGCTCACAACTACTGCAGGGATTGCCCCTCAGCCAACAGTGTGGCCTGGATGGTCACACCATCCTCGTGAATTTGGGTGGTCAAGGAAGCCTGGCAGAAGGTGGTTCTTGTGAAGACACCTGCCACACTTTGACTGGTCTGCAAGGGCCCATTCACTTGATGCTTTCCTTTCCCCAAGCACTCCCTGTTCCTGCTCCTCATTTCCATGGGGCTGAATGCTGACCCCTTGGACACCTCCAGGTCCTTGTCCTCTTACAGAGGCACTGGTGCACTCCTTGCAGCAGTGGGTGGGGAGGAGGGGTTTCCTGACTCCACTTCTGGTTGCCAGTCACCCCCGACCTCCATACCTGCAGTTGCCCATCCTCTCCCTCCATTTTACTACTTGACACCCCCCCACCTCCCTGCCTGCAGTTTCCTGTCCTCCCACTCCATCATATTATCTTCATGCTAAGGTTTCATTTCTCATGGTCTGTTTATTTCCCTGTGGAATGTGAGCCCCACCAGGACAGAAGCCCCAGTCTTTCAGGTGTAGATCAGGTGTGACCTTGGGCAAGCTACCCTCATCCATCAGACAGGGATGACATGGTCCTACATTTGGGGCTGTTGTAGGGATGGAACGCACATAGCCACGTGTTTACGAGTGCCAAGATGTGAAGTTCCTAGACTCAGAACACTGCCCTGTTTCACCATCATTGTCACAGGGAGGGATGCACACAGCCACGTGCTCATGGGTACCTAGAGAGACTCACACTCCTAGCATCCTAGTCACCATTTCACCATCACTGTCACCCTGTTCTTCCATGTGCCCACCACCTTGCGCAGGGCCTAGCGTGTGGCCCTCAGTCAACACACATCACATGGATGAAATGATAGATGAGTGGGTGAGTGAGGGATTGTGTCCTAGACAGGGAAACTGACCTCTCAGGTTGGTATGTGCTCTCCCAGGCTTCATCTACATGCATTTGGTCTCTTTCTGTTCAAGTTCACAAAGCAAACAGTAAATATATCAGGCAGTCAGAGTCCTCATAAAAAAGTGCAGGCTATGTGTGCAACAATTCATTCAGCATTTACTCTGTCCCTAGTTAAAGCAGGCTGGGGATAGAAACCATGTCCACCTCGTACCCCATGACCTTAGCATCACAGTGTCACTGAAGAGACTGTCATGTAAATAGCACTAAGGTGATACAGCAGATCCAGGAACAGGGCAGGACAGGTGAATGCTGCTGCCGAGGTCAAGGAGAACTTCCTGAAAGAGGTGGTGCTGGACTGAGTTATAGATGCTAGGAGGTGCTTTGTCCATGGGTTATACACCAGAGCACTGGTATTTATTGAAGGGCTGGGACTCTTCAGAAGTCCTTGAAGGGTAGATGGTCGGAACACTCCATAGCACAGTCTGTAAGGTGGTGAGGGCCTTTGTGCATGCCCTGTTCTAGGTTTCCTTCCACAGAATTTTCAACAGGGCTTGAGACTTGTATTGGGGATGGTGCCACAGGACCACTGGTGGTCTTTCTAGATGCTCAGGCTGACCATGGATGGCTCTCTGATACCATAGTGGGTGACTTTCAGGACATTCCCCAAGGATAGTGCCTCTGGGGTTAGGTGGCTGAGCTTGAATACCAGCAGTTTTATGGCACGTTTCTGGGCTTCATTTCCTCAACTGTGAAATGGGAACAAAAATAGCAAAGCCTGCTCAGAGGCTTTTGAGGACCAAGATCGCCTCACATGTCCAGTTGCAGAGCAGGCAGGAGCTGCGAGTAAGCCATGCCCCCCTCTACCAGCCCTAAAGGAGTCTTTGGGCATGGGATGCCCAGCACTGGTCCTCAGTGCTTATGATTATAACACTTCAACTCCATGAGACATATGCTATTTGCTGAAAGCTCAGGTAAGTCCCTCACTTCCCCAGAATAGCACCCTGTGAAACAGCATTCTGACAGCTGCATCAGGTGGCTCACTTTGTTGGTTTAATGAACAGTCTCCTGCATTTATCACAGCCACTGCAGCTTGTGAGTTGGGGAGAGGGTGATCTGAGTACCACATTGGATACGTTGTATTCTACAGCCCAACCCTTTTGGAAGCTGCCCAAGCAGACACTGTGCAGAGGAACTCAAGCTGCTCTGGATTTGTCCAGTTATGTGAACCTGGAGTGCTCCTTTTCCATCCTGCCCTTGACATGCCATGTTATTTGAAGCTGGAGTGTGCCATTTTCCACACTGCACTGGACACAACCAGTTGACTACCCTGGAGTGCTACTGTGTCCATACTACACTGGATAGAATACTAATTTTTTTCACAGAAAAATGTTCACATTATGAATAAATTTGTGGAGACCATTTTACTCCTATCCTGGATTTTCACACATATTTTTATGTGAAAAGTCCAGAGAAGTTTCGCTATAATCAGTTTTACCCAGTTTCGTGAACTATTTGGATTAGAGAAAACATTTTATTTAAATTTTATTGAATTATTTATTTTTATTTATTATAGTTTATATTTAATTTCTCAATTTTTATTATTAATATGTCTCAGAATAATGGTGATTCACTGAACATATCTCAAACACTTAGTGTGATAGAGAAGGAAACCAGTGCTTTTGAAGAGGAATCCCCCTTGTTCACCTTGTGGGTTGGCTGCAAAGTCAGTGTGAGCCTGATGCAACATCACCCACTGATTAGGCCTGGGTCACTTTCACATCCCATCCTCATTTTCACTCATTCTCTCCTTTGTGGATCAATCAACTGCTGTATGCAAACTGTCTTTGTGTGGAGTATCAGGGCAAGAACTTACAGGGAACACCACAGTAAGAAAAGCTTCCTCTCTGCCTCGGCAGCTCTCATCTGCTTTGAGTATGTGTGGGTGTGTGTGGGGAAGACAATAAGTGGAAATGGTGCACCAGCCTGCAGCACCCCAAGGTGAGGAGGACATGATTGGGAGGGCTGCAGGAGGAGAAAGCTAAAGGTTGAACATTCTCTGTGGAGGGGGAAGTGCTTGCAGGGGTCTCGGGGAGAGGCTCAGGGGCCTCTGCTTTATCCTAGCTTGAAGCAGTCTAGAAACACCCTGCAGGCAATTTCCAATTACAACCCTTTTCCTTTGACCCTGCAGATAGGATTTATTTTCAGCAAGATGGAGCAAGGGCTGCACTGTCTCTCCCTGGTCAGGACACATGGGAGAGGTGTCTGAGGTTTTTGCTCATAAATGGTAGCAAGAGAGCCAGGAAAAGAGACCAGCACATGGGGGAAGTCTCACCTAATGGAGCCTGTGGGGTGGCCTTGGCTCAACCTGCCATCAACCAGAACAACTAGAATGGAGGGCAACACCAGAAGTGAGACATGAGGTCAGGAACATCAGGCGTGTCGAGTTACAGAGGGATATTCTAGTTCTCGGGTGGTTTCCTTGGGCATACATCCTCCCTTTCTGTCAGACACTGTCATTGCTGCTTTGAGGATGTTTTATGAAATGCATGCTTTTATCCCATTTTACTGTATTTCTGAAGCAATAGAGTGCTGATCCTTGACTGGTTTTGTTTCTAGATTGTGTTTTTACTTCCTCCTTCCAGTGGACGTGTGCATTTCTGCTCTGGAGTGGGCTGGGAATGCTGGACTCTGTCCTCACAGAAGTGGAAACATCTTTCTGCATAAGGAATGGGAAGGGGTGAAGAGTCTTGCAGAATCCTTGAGCTCTGCTCCCCTTGTGTTCCTGTTGAATGTCTTGCTGTGTCTGTGCCCCTATCTGGGGATAGCCAGGTCCAGGAAGGCTTCCCTGGCCAGGGTGGCCTTGGGGCCTTCTATATCTGAGACAGCCAGCTGTCTGTTCACTGACTTCTCCACAGCATCTGTTTCCAAAGCTCATGGAATTAAAGCTGAGCGTACCCACTTAGTTTCTCTGTCTCTGGGTGTAGGGTAGCACTAACAGTTCACAAGACATCATCTCTTTGCCTGCTGGCTCTGGGAGGCATGAGAAGAGTCAGGAGCCCAGCATCTCTCTGAAACTTCCTTACTTTAGAGAACTGCTGTTTTTGAAGTTTATGGCATTAGTTTTCTCCTTTCTATCTTAGCTACTGTAAGCTAGTTTATTCACTGATTTTTACCATCTCTTGTTGGGAGCTGGCCGTGGAGGCCCACCTGTGCATTAGGGATCCAGGTGGGCTGTGGACCCTGAGACCACCAGGTTGTGTTCAGGAGCTGAAGGCCCATTCCCTCCTCCCTTCTTTGTTGTTTGACATGACCCACTAGCAGGGACTTTGATGATCTAAGCATGAAGTTCTGAGAATATGACAGACATGGCTGACTCTAGGGATCCATTGTTCCTGTTTCTCACAGACAGAGGTTTCGGCTTTAAACTTAACACAGTTCAAACTCAGGTCACATTTGGGAGCCTTATACATGATACAAGCTTCTTTATAAGATTTAAAAGTATATTTGTAGAATTAGTATATACATTTAGAGAGCTGTTTCCAGCTTTAGATGGTATAGATGATTATCTAGACGCCAGAAATGGCCCAGCACGAACTTTGGACTGGGCCACATTCCTAAGGGCCCAGCGTCCACTTTGGGCTGGGCTGCATTCTTTTAAACCGGTTCTTTAGTTACAATTAGTGTAAGTTTTTTCTACTTATAATAGAAACTGAATTTATTTTATTCATAGAAAGTATTGTAGAATAGGTCATGCTACGTCAGGGAATTACGTTAGTTCAAGCATGATCAAACATGATACTTTAAGGTTTTATAAGAATACAGCTAACTTTAGAAATTTCATTGTTCCTGC
>NW_007129940.1:0-926 GCF_000164805.1 Carlito syrichta | reverse complement strand
TTCTGCTTGATGTTTTCTCATCATTGGATACATTTCCTAGTATTAGGTAACTAGATAGCTGGTATGTTCACACAAACTTATTACATTTTGAGTGCTTTTCACTGCATTTCCTATGTGTACCTTCTCCTACATGCCCATATTGCAACCTCAGATTCAGTACTTTCAGGAGGTCAATGTTACCACCTTCCAGTCCTCAGACCCCATCTAGTCATCACCCAGCCCAAAACATTCTGATGGCAAAGGGTCTGTCTCGATGCTGTCCTGGGCCCATTGGACACCCCAGGGCTCTCCATTCAGTAGGCAAAGGGAAGCGGGGAGGGAAAAGAAACAGGGCAGGCTTTTCAGGGAATTCAGACACTGAATTCATGAATTCACTTTTCTTCACAGCTGAATAATACTTTAAAAGTCTACAAGTATGTTTCCATTGTTTTTGTTCATGTTTGTTTAAGAAACTTCATAATACAGATTTAACTTTGTCAAAAGATTGAGTGTTTTTTAAGCTATAAAGTGCCTTTGTTTTTCAAATTTAAGAAAGGTTTAGTCCAGGAGAACCAGGAAGTTCTCCTGCTTATCTCTACCTCTTTTGGCACCTTGGGGGTATTTCCTAGTGCTGAGAACCGGGTGTCAATGGCTGATTTATCTGACTATTGGAGCTAAAATGCCAGTCTTGGCCTATCTGTAGACATGTCCCCTCACATGTGCTTGTGTGTGTGTGGAGGGGCAGAGTCTACTGTGTGTGCACAGTCAGTGTGTTCAACATGCCTTAGAGGTAATGGCAGAGAAGAAGGGGAGGCGGAGAGGGAGGAAAAGAAGTGGGGAGGAAGGAAGAGGAAAGAGTGGGCAAGAAGAGGCAACAAGGACTACGGGGAATTTCTTCTTTCCTGGACCTGGTGGTGATAGAGCAACTCATAGCATGAACTCTGTTT
>NW_007129939.1:0-770 GCF_000164805.1 Carlito syrichta | reverse complement strand
CAGGACTGGTCACTCATACGGCGAGATGCTGGCTTCCCGAAATGAAGAGACTGTGCTTATAACTCTAAGGTGGACTATCCTGTACCTGGTGAAAAACTATATATTAGTGACTGGGGTTTTAATGGCTCTACGCTGGCCACAACTAGAAGGCACCCGTATGAATGGTCTACATCTATGTTTCAAAGTTCCCTATCCTCTAATCACTCATTACAGACTCAGCTTTGTCGATGGTTTGCAGCAACAGGTCCTGTAACACTTTATTGTCCTCATTCCTTTTTACAGGCTTGTGTTGATTCCCCATATGTTTTGTTAATTGCTAATGCTCATTCTATTTACTCGGTAATATGTAATTTTGGTCATTTTGAAATTAATTGTGAAAATTGTACTTTGTCTAATTGTATTATTGGTAACCCATATCAAGTATTTCTGTTAAAGCATCCTTCTTACGTTTTTGTGCCTGTTCAGCTACCGGAACCGTGGTATTCTTCTCCAGGTACTTATATTTTAGAACAAGCCACAGCAATGTTAAATAGGCCTTGTAGGTTTGTTGCAGGTTTAGTCTTGGAAATTTCTACATTAATAGCTATTATAGGATCTGTAGAAGCGTCTGCCACTGCTTTAGTACAGGAAGTCCATACAGCTAATCATGTGAATGATTTGTCTCAAAATGTTAGCTTAGCTTTATTTACTCAAGAGCAGATAGATAAAGGTATTATTGATAGGTTGAATGCTTTAAAATCAGCACTAGTATATATAGGAAACCAAATACA
>NW_007129938.1:0-723 GCF_000164805.1 Carlito syrichta | reverse complement strand
TTGTCTAATTGTATTATTGGTAACCCATATCAAGTATTTCTGTTAAAGCATCCTTCTTACGTTTGTGCCTGTTCAGCTACCGGAACCGTGGTATTCTTCTCCAGGTACTTACATTTTAGAACAAGCCACAGCAATGTTAAAAAGGCCTTGTAGGTTTGTTGCAGCTTTAGTCTTGGAAATTGCTGCATTAATAGCTATTATAGGATCTGTAGAAGCGTCTGCCACTGCTTTAGTACAGGAAGTCCATACAGCTAATCATGTGAATGATTTGTCTCAAAATGTTAGCTTAGCTTTATTTACTCAAGAGCAGATAGATAAAGGTATTATTGATAGGTTGAATGCTTTAGAATCAGCACTAGTATATATAGGAAACCAAATACAACATATTAAGGTTCAGATGTCTGTAGCTTGTCATGCACAATTTAAATGGATTTGTGTTACACCCTTGCCATATGATGGTCAGAATGTCAGTTGGGCTGATGTTCAGAAACATCTTATGGGAGTTTGGCAGTATTATAATTATTCTTTAAACATTCAACAGTTGCATAGTCAGATTACAGCTATCTCTCAGACACACCTGTCCTCACTTTCAGTTTCTCAACTGGCTTGTAGATTTACTTTTTCCCTTTCTCAGTCTGTGGCTTCCATTTCTGTTTGGAATCTGATCTATAATTTCATTGCTATTGGTATAATTGTCTTTTTCTGCTGTTTAACTTTCCAGTC
>NW_007129937.1:0-718 GCF_000164805.1 Carlito syrichta | reverse complement strand
TGGTAACCCATATCAAGTATTTCTGTTAAAGCATCCTCTTACGTTTGTGCCTGTCAGCTACTGGAACCGTGGTATTCTTCTCCAGGTACTTACATTTTAGAACAAGCCACAGCAATGTTAAAAAGGCCTTGTAGGTTTGTTGCAGCTTTAGTCTTGGAAATTGCTGCATTAATAGCTATTATAGGATCTGTAGAAGCGTCTGCCACTGCTTTAGTACAGGAAGTCCATACAGCTAATCATGTGAATGATTTGTCTCAAAATGTTAGCTTAGCTTTATTTACTCAAGAGCAGATAGATAAAAGTATTATTGATAGGTTGAATGCTTTAGAATCAGCACTAGTATATATAGGAAACCAAATACAACATATTAAGGTTCAGATGTCTGTAGCTTGTCACGCACAATTTAAATGGATTTGTGTTACACCCTTGCCATATGATGATCAGAATGTCAGTTGGGCTGATGTTCAGAAACATCTTATGGGAGTTTGGCAGTCTTCTAATTCTTCTTTAAACATTCAACAGTTGCATAGTCAGATTACAGCTATCTCTCAGACACACCTGTCCTCACTTTCAGTTTCTCAACTGGCTTCTAGATTTACTTCTTCCCTTTCTCAGTTTGTGGCTTCCATTTCTGTTTGGAATCTGATCTATAATTTCATTGCTATTGGTATAATTGTCTTTTTTTGCTGTTTAACTTTCCAGTCATCATCCAACGTTA
>NW_007129936.1:0-784 GCF_000164805.1 Carlito syrichta | reverse complement strand
GCTACCCGAACCGTGGTATTCTTCTCCAGGTACTTATATTTTAGAACAAGCCACAGCAATGTTAAAAAGGCCTTGTAGGTTTGTTGCAGCTTTAGTCTTGGAAATTTCTGCATTAATAGCTATTATAGGATCTGTAGAAGCATCTGCCACTGCTTTAGTACAGGAAGTCCATATGGCTAATCATGTGAATGATTTGTCTCAAAATGTTAGCTTAGCTTTATTTACTCAAGAGTAGATAGATAAAGGTATTATTGATAGGTTGAATGCTTTAGAATCAGCACTAGTATATATAGGAAACCAAATACAACACATTAAGGTTCAGATGTCTGTAGCTTGTCACGCACAATTTAAATGGGTTTGTGTTACACCCTTGCCATATGATGGTCAGAATGTCAGTTGGGCTGATGTTCAGAAACATCTTATGGGAGTTTGGCAGTCTTCTAATTCTTCTTTAAACATTCAACAGTTGCATAGTCAGATTACAGCTATCTCTCAGACACACCTGTCCTCACTTTCAGTTTCTCAACTGGCTTCTAGATTTACTTCTTCCCTTTCTCAGTTTGTGGCTTCCAATTATGTTTGAAATCTGATTTATAATTTCATTGCTATTGGTGTAATTGTTCTTTTTCTGCTGTTTATCTTTCCAGTCATCATCCAACGTTTAAGGAAAGCAGTTCAACATAACTCTGATAATATTCATTTGGCAGCTCTTACTAATAAAACAAAAAATAATGTCATCTATCAGCTGGTCACGTATGTCATATAGGCTAATATTTTGTGTCAG
>NW_007129935.1:0-479 GCF_000164805.1 Carlito syrichta | reverse complement strand
GTGAAGCTGGCCTTTCATGGTCTCTTGTGACGCGCGCGTGTGCGTGTGCGCGTGCGTGCTTGGTGTTTACCTGCCTCCTCTTCCTCGCTCAAAGATACTGGTTCCAGAACTCTGTGCCATCCATCCAATCCCAGCATCACTGTGGAGAAAAGCAGTTTGTCTCCCCAGCGTTCTTTATCGCCTGCACTGCCTTCTGACTGCAGAGGAGCTCAGAGCCCGGACGGCCAGCGACGCTGGTGTGGGAGCCAGATCGCTTCCTGCGGATTTTAGGTATGCCTCTGCCATTGGCCTGGGGAACGCAGGCCTTGAGGTCCTTCTTGCAAAGTGGCAGTGTGACGTTCAAAGCTGAACGTGACACAGAATATTTCTTTTTTTTTTTTTTAAACATGGAGCAGTTTACTTATTTCATAATAATCAACAAGATTCACAGTATAAATGAAATGTTACAGGAGTTATACGTACATTGCTTTATCAGTAGA
>NW_007129934.1:0-644 GCF_000164805.1 Carlito syrichta | reverse complement strand
CCCCTCTCTACAATACTGTTTATATGACAGGGAAAAAATTGAGAAGAAAATAAGAGGATTAGACCTATAGCCTCTGTACTCGAAATGCATACTTACTGAAACAGTAAGAAATAAATATTTCACTGGGCTCAGTGGCTCAGCCTGTAATTCCATGCCTTTGGGAGGCTGAGGTGAGTGGATCGCCTGAGCCCGTGGGTTTGAGACCCACCTGGGCAACTTGGTGAGACCTCACCTCTACAATAAATCAAAAAATTAGCTGGGTGTGGTAGCGCACACCTGTAATTCTGGCTGCTTGGAAATCTGAGGTGGAAGGATCGCCGGAGCCCAGCAGGTTGAGGCTGCACTCCGGTCTGGGTGACAGAGTGAGACTCCAACTCAACAAAAAAAAAAAGAAAGAAAGAAATATTTCATTAAGTCCCCATGTACAGGAAACAATGCTAGCCTTAAGACATCTATTGGAATTTAGTATTTTATTTTCAATTTTAAAAAGCAAAGCCTGCAGTTTACATCTCCCCATATGGATTTGTATGTTTAAACTTCTTTATGCCACTATTGACAGTGGTGCAAAATCTGAAAATAATCTTTTCAAAAAAGAACTTTGGGAAAAAAAATAGGGCCTGGGTAGACTGTAGTAAAACAATTCT
>NW_007129933.1:0-736 GCF_000164805.1 Carlito syrichta | reverse complement strand
CCTGTAATTCTGGCTGCTTGGAAAATCTGAGGTGGAAGGATCGCCGGAGCCCAGCAGGTTGAGGCTGCACTCCGGTCTGGGTGACAGAGTGAGACTCCCAATCAAACAAAAAAAAAAAGAAAGAAAGAAATATTTCATTTAAGTCCCCATGTACAGGAAACAATGCTAGCCTTAAGACATCTATTGGAATTTAGTATTTTATTTTCAATTTTAAAAAGCAAAGCCTGCAGTTTACATCTCCCCATATGGATTTGTATGTTTAAACTTCTTTATGCCACTATTGACAGTGGTGCAAAATCTGAAAATAATCTTTTCAAAAAAGAACTTTGGGAAAAAAAATAGGGCCTGGGTAGACTGTAGTAAAACAATTCTTTTCTAGTTTGACTTCAGAGTTTTGTTGGTTTAGATGCTGAGATAGTTCTACAAATGCCTTAAGGTGCAGGCAGGTATGGAATCCAGTTCATAGAATTAGGGAGTGTATATTGGACCATGGCGACAATCCTCCCCACTCTCCATTTGTTGATTCTATTTTGGGCCTCTCCTTTTTCCTTTCCTTCTTGATTCCCTTTGGGAGAATAGAATATTTCTTTGTTAGACGTATTCTTGTCCTAGCCAATGTGACAGCCTCTGGTGACTGTTTAGACATTTATTTTGGAACTGTTCTTCTTCTTTTATCCAAGCTTTATGGGAAGGGCCTGAGGCTTGGGTTCTCGTTCCAGGGCTGTCAATAACAAGT
>NW_007129932.1:0-5726 GCF_000164805.1 Carlito syrichta | reverse complement strand
CCAGTCTCCTCTTTGAGGTTACTGAATGGCAGTCCTTATGGATGGCTATTTGCAAAAGCACCCCAAGGTATTCTGATGTGTCCTTCAGGTTAAGGACCTCTGTCCTGAGTGCTTGCTGTTTACCAGCCAGTTCACTTGCACTTGAATGAAGATAGACAGATCATCCTTCACACCCACTCATTAGCCACACATGACACAGTGTGAAATGCCATGATCACTTGCACTTGAATGAAGATAGACAGAGCATCCTTCACACCCACTCATTAGCCACACGTGACACAGTGTGAAATGCCACAAGGGCAGAAAAGACAAGAGCAGGATAACCTACTAGCCCCAAGAGCTCACTTAACACACAGATCCTCCTTAGATGAGATATAGTTGTACAGAAACATCTGGTGCCGGTGCTGAGGAACAGCGGAAGAAGTGTTAGTTTAGATCTGCATTATCCTGCTGGATAACTTGAAAAATATTGAATAACTTGAAAAATAAGCACCCTGTAGATTGATTTTATTTTTATTCAATAGTCACAATGTATATACAGCAATAGATTCAGGATTTGGGGGCATGTTATAAACTAGACAAAAAGACTCAAAGAGGGTAGTGATAATCAAACTTCATAGTAGGTTTCTTAATAGAATATAATTAACAATGTAATATCCATACATAATATTATATAATTAATAACACAAATAAAGCAGATAAAGAAAAATGCACTAATTAACAAATAATACCCCCAAGGTTTTTTTTGTTAATAAAATAGCAAAGAAACTTAGAAAATGATTTAATTAAACTTTGTTTAATGAGAGTTCTCAGGGGAATAGAGTGAGTTGAATTTTTCAGCTAACCAGTGGTCTAAGAGTTAGCATCCTTATTTTCCCTTCTTGGTCAAGAATACATTTCTGTATTTGCATGAGTGCATTTTCTTGCATTGCAGAGAAATCAAGTCTAGTAACTATAAGAGCCTCATTTATTAGTGATTAAGGACATTGTGGGGATGTAAGATTATCATTCTCAGCACAAACTTTTATATAGGAGGGAAGATGCAGCTGTTAAATGAGTGACCCCAAATTATTTCTCAATTTTGTTTCTTTTACTTAACATCACAGCTGTGAGCTTGTTTTGTTATTCTTTGTTCACTCTTTCTCAGAGGGTCAGTTTCACCATATGTAACCAAGGTTTGGTTTATATTCAGATATTCTTGTGATGGAGTTGAGTGGCATTTGTGTTTGAACAGACTCTGCCATTTACTTTGGCCTCCATTATGTTTGAGATGGAGACCATCAGTATGAAATATCCAGGGGCTTGTTATAGATTTTTAAGTGACAGAATTTGACGGGCGGGAGATAACTTTCATTTCATTCTCCCAGTACTTATTTTATGAACAAGTTGTTCTTTTTTATCCTGCCCCCACCCCCAAATTGTTCTTTTTAAAGTCTCTAAGAACTGTGGGAAATCTCTCAATGTGTGCTAACTTTTAAGCAGTACTGAGAGGATTGTGCTCTTAGATGGTGTAATGTCTTGGAATGCATATTGGGTGGAGGAACCTAATTGATTTCACCTTTGCTAACAGCTTGCTAGTACCATTTGTACAAATCAGTCATATCTGTGAAACTGTACACTGTGACTGTGGAACAAGTTAAACTCAATAGGTATTCCCAACCTGAATTTCTTTTTTCAACCAACTAAAATCATCTGCTGGCATTTGCTGCTTGCTGGTTATATTTTTCTGATCTAGTTGACAGTCTTGCTAAGGAAAGACTCTGGTTTGCATTCATTCATTCAACAGATACGTTGTGCATTTACTCCATACCAGGCATTGTTCTAGGTGCAGGTTCTAGGGCACATCAGCAATCAAGACAGAAAATGTCCCTGCACTCATGAAACTGACATTCCCATGTGAGAATAGAGGACAAGGAGACACTTGAGTAAATGAGGTCATGTCAGATGACGAGAAATGCTCTGGAGAAACTCTGACAGGGCACTGAGATAGAACTAACTGGACAGGGTGTTGGGGTGATTCTATGGGGTTTATTCAAAAGCATTCCTTGGGCAAGGATTCAAATACATGTGGTTTCTTAGGCGCTGGTCCTAGAAACACCAATAGGAAAGCAGGGAAGTAAGAATGGGAAGGGAGGGTAGCCTACTCAGGTGCAAAAACAATTATCTAACACTGCAGGCCACAGCAGAAGCGCAGTTTCTTTTTTTATATATAATCAATATTTTTTATTATGATATTGTGGGGTACAGTTAAGGGTTAGATATATAAATATGCTTCATTCAGGCACCCTTTTTGATAAGAAGTGTCTCCCCATCCCAGACAGATAATTACTACCATTAATCCCATCTCCTTTCCCCTCTCCCCATAGTTTCCCACCACTGTCAGTCATTTTCTTATAGTATTATGTTGGATGTTCAAGGTCCACTGTATGAGTGAGAACATGTGATACTCAGATCTTTGTTTCTGTGAGAGGTCGATCAGTATTATAGACTCTAGTTCCATCCAGGTTGCTGCAAAATTCATGATTTTGTTCTTTTGTATGGCTGCATAGTATTCCATAGTGTATATGTATCACATTTCTTTAATCCAGTCCTCTCTGGATGGACAGCATGGTTGCTTCCAGGTTCTTGCTATTGTGACAATGCTGCTATAGACATACGTGTGCAGGTATCTTTTTTATAGAGTGATTTGAGTTTTTCAGGGTATATTCCCAATAAGGGGATTGTGGGGTCATATGGGAGGTCGATATTTAGAGCTTTTAGGAATCACCATATTGTGGCGATTTTCCACAGAGGTTGCACTAGTTTGCACTTCCACCAACAGTGTAGAAGTGTTCCCTTTTCACCACACCCTCTCCAGCAACTGTTATTTTTTGAGTTATTGATAATTGCCATTCTGACTGGAGTTAGGTGGTATCTCAGTGTGGTTTTGATTTGCATCTCCCTGATGATTAGTGAGGTTGAACATTTCTTCATGTGTCTGTTGGTTGCTCGGATGTCTCCTTTGAGAAGTGTCTGTCTGGTATCACATTACCAGACTTCAAACATTACTATAAAGCTACAATAATCAAAATAGCTTGGTATTGGTACAGGAACAGGCATATAGACCAATGGAACAGAATTGAGATTCCAGAAGCAAAACCTCCATTTCTCAACCAACTCATCTTCAACAAAGCCTCCACCACCTACCACTGGGAAGAGAACCTATTCAGTAAATGGTGATGAGAAAACTGGCTGACCACATGCAGAAGATTGAAACAGGATCCCTATCTATCCCCATATACAAAAATTAACTCTAAATGGATCAGAGACCTAAATGTAAAACCTCAAACCATAAGAACTTTAGAAAATGAAGGACATACCCTCATGGAAATTGGAACTGGCATCCAATTCCTGAGCAAAACCTGAAACCCACAGTGCACAAGAGATAAGATAGACAAGTGGGACCTCATTAAACTGACAAGCTTCTGCAAAGCCAAAGAAACCATCAAGAGAGCAGGGAGACAGCCTACAGACTGGGAAAAAGTATTTGTCAACTCCAGGTCTGACAAAGGCTTAACATCTTGCATCTACAAGGAACTCAAACATGCTGAAAAGAAAAAAACAAACAACCCCATTATAAAATGGGCAAAAGATATGAACAGACACTTCTAAATTTCTAAGAGAATCTCTAGATGTTAGTGTAGAACCTGCCTCGGGGGTATGCCACCCAGGGGAGAGGTTTCTGGAGCATTTACCTACTAACTGCTCCAGATGAGATGCTGGGAGTTGCTTCCAGGTATATTAACTCCACAACTTTTCTGGCTTACCCAGTGGATAGGTGGGGTAACAAGTGTCTGCAGTTAGTATAAAAAGTAGAATGGCAGTGTATATAAAGGGGAATGGGAATGAACAAAACACTGACATCATTGCTACCCAGGAAGAACTGGTTCAAAAGATAAGGGGTTCAGGAAAGACTGCTCTGCAGAGATATTGTTCTAGCCAAACTCCAAAGGATGGAAAGGAGCTTGCTAGGAAAATCACATCTCCAGGCAGAGAGAACCACAAGGACAGCGGATCTGGGTACCACTAATGTTTGTTTATAAAATAGAAACAATAAAGAATCACAGAACTTTAGAGGCAGGGTGGGAGAAGGTATCTTTGAATTACAATGTCCATTATTTCAGATGAGAAAACCAGAGTAAGTCAATGAGAAATTCAGTGACATGGACAGTGTCCTAGGATCTTGAGAAAGAGGTGGGACCAGCCCTCGGCTCCCTTGGCTACCAGCCGGGGGTTCTCTATCCCTTGTAATGCTTTCCCTACTCATTCTCCCATTTTGCTCGATGGGATTTGGCTGTTTCCCAAAGCTATGGGACTGAAAGGGAGTGGATGTGCTGACCTCTGCCTGTTCTGCAGCAGGCCCCCAGTTATACTAAAAGGAAATCCATGGTTAGTACAAGACTCTGTGTGAGCCAGCCTTTGGGCAGCCATGATGACCTTGCTTTCTACCCTCTGTCCTCTTCCTATGCTCTGGTCACACTGGCCTCCTTACTGTTTCTAGAACATGGCAAGTATTCTCCTACCTCTAGGCCTGTGTTCAGAATGTTCTTCCCCAAATATTCCCACAGCTCAGACACAAGGCATCACTTCACACAGGTCCTTATGCCAAAACCACCTCCTCAGGAAGGCTTATCCTCATCATCCTTTCAAAGCATGACATTGTCCCCTACCCCATCCTCTTAGCCACTTCATCTTCCTTATTGGACTATTTACTGCCACAGGGTCTGCCATACTAGATTTTACTATGCTATACTACATATTTACTTGTTTATCTGTTGTCTATCTTCTCCACTAAAATGCAAGCTCCATGAGGGAAGGAATTTGTGTTATTCACATTTCAATAGTACACTGTAGTTTCTCAAGAATGTTTGCTATATGATGATGAGTGAGTCAGTGAATGAGTGACCTAGTGAACAAATTGCCTAATGGAAGACCTTAGTTCTGGTCCTCTCTCTGCCACTAACTCCATGAATGGCTTTGTGCAGGTTAATTCTTTCACTCTGTCTTGGTTTCTTTACCTGACAAATAGACATATAATTTTTACCTTATAAAGGGAAAAAATGAAATTAGGCCATAGATATGAAAGTACTATACATTATTGGAATATGTTATACAAATGTAAGATTTCCTTTTTAGATTGAAGGCTGCTTAAGTTTGAATGAACTTTACCAAATGAGGTGAAGAGTTTTATTACAATAAACAATCCTTCATGGATGTTGGAGTTGATCAAGCCTCATCCAGTAGAGAAGACCTAGTCTGTTGTATGGGAAAGCATTAAGGGTGAAAGGTGAAGGCCCAGATCAGAATCCAACCTGTTCCACAGACTTGCTGGTGACCTTGGGGAACTCATAGGAGCTTACCACAATGAACTCCAGATTTCTTTTTTCTCAAAATGATGGAGGGTGGGGATGACAGATGAGACAACTTCCTCCTTAGTAGTTTCTATTTTGTCACACCAATCTGTATCACCATAATAATCCCAGCCACCATTTGCTGATCACAGTCTGCACCATGCACTTGACATTGCATCTTCCCCCAGCCTTCTGTCCTCCACTATTTAGATGAGAAAACTGTCAGGTGCCTTAGTCCCTGACAGTGTAACTAGTGGCTTGTGAGTTGCAGAGTCAGCACTCCAGCCAGGCATGCTGGCATCTGAGTCATGCTAACCATGTGTACAAACTGATAAC
>NW_007129931.1:0-914 GCF_000164805.1 Carlito syrichta | reverse complement strand
TGAGTGGGGTATTATAGTCCCCAGTTATGATAGTGTTAGAGTCAATATCTCCTTTAGTTTTCCTAGAAGTTGCTTTATGAAAGTTGACACACCTATGTTGGGTGCATATATGTTTAGGATAGATATTTCTTGTTGATGGATTGAGTCTTTTATCATTATGTACTGGCCTTCTGTATCTTTTTTGATTTTTAATAGCTTGAAGGGTATTTTGTCTGAAATTAAGATCGCTACTCCTCCTTTCTTTTGTATTCTGTTCACCTGAAAGTTTGTTTCCCATCCTCTTACTTTGAGTCTGTGGGTGTCCTTTCTAGTGAGGTGAGTCTCTTGAAGGCAATAGATTGTTGCCTGATGATATTTTATCCATTTTCCCATTCTATGTCTTTTCAGTGGTGCATTTAGTCCATTCACATTTAGGCTAATAATTGAAATGCAAGAGTTGATCCCTGTCATAAGGTTCTTACAAAGTTGTTCCTTTTTGCTTGCTGTCTTCCTTTGGGTTTTGGAGTTGGCTCATGTGTGTTTTTAATCTTTTACCTGTACTGTTGTGTAGAATGTTGTTGTTCTTTTTTCTTTTTCTTCTGTGTTCAGTACTTTCTTAAGTGTTTCTTGTAGAGGTGGTCTGATGGCAGCGTAGGTTCTTAGGGATTGGATATCTGGAAAAGATTTCAATTCTCCCTCACTAATGAAGCTTAGTTTGGCTGGGTAGGTTATTCTTGGTTGAAATTGTTTCTCTTTTAGAACTTTGAAGATAGGGTTCCAGGCTCTCCTAGCCTGAAGGGTTTCTGTGGATAAATCTGCTGCTATTCTAATTGGTCTTCCCTGGTAGGTAGGCTGGCTTTTTTCTCTTGCTGCCTTTAGGACTTTTTCTTTTATAGCTACTTTGTTTAGGCGAATTATTATGTGTCTGGAGTTGG
>NW_007129930.1:0-4939 GCF_000164805.1 Carlito syrichta | reverse complement strand
TTATGCTCAGGATTATAATAGTTATACTGGAAATAAGAAAAATAAATAAATAAAGGATAAAATAACCATCCTAGGAAGTTAAATCCAGATGGAAAAATACAGTTAACCTAAAAAGAAAGTAAAGGGAATGTAATGTTTAAATCATGTGATTCCAGCTACACTTCAGAATGAGCTCTAAAAGGAAGGGTTGGTAGGCATGTGGGAAAGGGGTTTGGCACTGTAAACAGTTACAGGGAATTCAGTCCCCACAGCCCTGGTTTGCTGCTTGCATTGCGCAAAACAGTTTAGCTGCATGAACCATCAAACTCTGACCCCTCAGAGAGGGCCACTTCTGGGCTTAATCAACCATAATGAGTATTTTCCCTGGAGCCAGGGTTGGGGCACCTGGAGAGCATCCCACCTCTTGTTTCTGTCTTCTGATAGCTTAGAGCCCAGTGTGGCCCACACTGTGGTGTGATGCAAAGCTCCTTGCCTTTCTGCCACTGGTGTTGACTGAGTAGCCTAGAGCAGGCCCGTCCCAAGGATCCTGGCCCACCTTGCATAGATTGGTTACTGAAATGAAGATGACAAGTTTGTGCCTGCAGTCACCGACGCTCAAGCTGGTGGGGATAATTCAAGTGTTCAGAATAGGACATACATTGTCACTACAATCCTAGTGCGTATGCAGTCCTTTATCAAGGTTACTTGGGATCCCAGCGAGCTCAGCAGGAGGTTTTCCACCTGAAGTTAAAGCTCATCATTCTTCCTGCCTAAACCATATTATGGACCGAAACAGAAAGTGGAGAAAGGAACACCTGGAAATGAGAGGTTATGACTTCTCACTGTGTACCTCTTAGTTTCACCAACTCATACTTTGTACCCTTGGATTAGCCACTTACCCTCTTTTGAGGTAGTTCTCCCATATATATAATATAAGGATGAGGTGAAGTGTGCTGGTTTTTATACTTCATCCTCCCTCAGTGGAAGCCATTTTCAAAGAAAGTCACCAAAGTCCAGCACATGAAGTAGCCGTAAGTGACGCTGCTGTGATTTTTCACTGATGTATCATGAAAAACCTATGCAGGGTCTACTTCCCCTCTATGGTGCCCCCAGAGGTATCTGCCAGAAATGCAAAATCTCTGGAGCATAATGTTAAAAGCCATACCATATCTTCATGATGAAACATTCTTATTTTAACAAAGTTTGCCTCCTTAACCCAAGAAGTTTTTAAGGAGGTAGGGAGTCCAGAAATTTAGGAAGTAGACTGAGGCGCTAAGTAGCCTTCCCCAATGATAACTGGTGTTTGGGTTGTCCTCCTCTGCCATGCTAGAGTCCCCACCCCATGAGTGAACCCATCACCCACATTCTCTGTATCTCCATTTCTCTACCAGGAAGATCCTTACATGATGCTCAAGAAGAATGCCAACCAGTTTGAGGGCAATGACCGGTATGAGGACTACTGTGTGGAGCTAGCGGCACAGATTGCCAAGCATGTGGGCTACTCCTACCATCTGGAGATCATCAGTGATGGAAAATATGGAGCCTGAGACCCTGACACAAAGGCTTGGAATGGCATGGTGGGAGAGCAGCTCTTTGGAGTAAGTTTACCTTAGGGTAGGGAACTAGAGGGCAGGGGCATACAGCTTGACAGGAAATCATTTGGTGGTTAGGTGGCCCTGCCCACAATTGCTATTAGACCCTGTAATTGAGTGCTGTTGCTGCTAAATAGATGAGTCATGCAAACTCCAGTGTCCTAAGACTCTCTTTGTTCAGGTCCTTACACCTAGCTCCCTCAACCCCACTCAACATCTTGTGACTTCAGCTGATTGTTGTCCAATGCAGGTGACAGAACAGCTCCAAGATCAATTTCCCAGGGTGGATTGCTGAGTTGCCACTTCCCTAAAAAAAAGTCCCTTGTGGTTCTCTGGTGCAAATTTCTTCTCTGCTATTACATGCAGCTGGATTCAATTTAACTTCCTAGTCACTTCCTCTGTACTCCCTTCTCATGAAACTTCCAATTCAGTCAAACTACTCCCCCTCACTCTGTACCCTAGAGTGTGTCTGCCTTTCTTTTGTCCACCTCTGTAATCCTATGTTTCCTTCAAACCCTCTATCAAACACTACTTCTTCCAGTATGCTATTTCTTTCTCCCCTTAACTGTTCTTGCCTTCCTCTGTAGAATTTGGTTTCTGCTTTTTTATAGCTTATCCTGCTTTGTATAATGATTATCTGTGTAATAGTGGTAGGTCTGCATCATCTTTATATCACTTGCCTTGCTTCAAATAACTCCATGCACAATTGCTATAAAATCCTCAATAAATTACAGAAGTTTTGAGAAGGCGCTGAACGCCCCCATTGTTTTAAGTATTTAGGGAATCATTGAGAAGCAAGTATCTGATCCTTATTCTCAAGGATCTTGACATTTTTATGGGGCAGAAAGACAATGAGAGAGAACAGTTAAAGACAGCATAGAATTTAGGAGTCCAAAGTATATGATCCAGCAAAGAGGCTAACTTGAGTTTGCCTAGCTCTCAGAAGGAGTTGGAAGTTGAAAAGAGGTCATATTTAAATAGAGAGAAAAGCAGTCCAGAGATTTCTAAAGTATAAACAATAGGATGCTGTTGGAAATAAGGTGTGAGAGGAGAGTGAATGAACTTTAATTGTTTTTGTTGAGGGCTGGGTTTGAGTAGTCAGGGATGAGGAAGAAATGACAAAAGGAAGAGTGTGGAGGATTCACTGGGCATTGAGAGATCATGAACTTTGAGAAGAGAAACAACAAAAGGCAATGGAGGAAGCATCCCACTGCGACATGCAGGAAAGGGACCACCTTCACTCACAGCAACTGAATGCTCGAGGCTGTCTTTGAGCAGCAGCATATGTGGATCCCTAGGTTGATATTAAGTGCTGGCCAGAACCAGCAGCCATTCGGGCAGATATTACATCTTCTTGTCTCATATCATATCTAGAGAAGTCATGATAGTCATGAAAGACATACAAAGGAAATTCAAAAAAGAGAAAGCTGGAATGCAGAAGATCTTCCTCAGGGAGATGGCTTTGGAGATGACCTGTGAAGGTGGTTAATGAGTCTGGGGATAGGATGTGCTTCTCTTTTCTCTTATCCCTTCTACTCCCTCTCAGTTTGGGAAGCTCCACTGATGAAACGTAGAGATCTGGATGGTACATGCTGAATCTGGAGGCAGGTTTCCATGGGAACTCCTACCGAGTTCTTTAGGTCATCCCCATGGCAACTGCTATGAACTTTTCACCTTCTCCAGCATTTGTCTTCACCCTCACCTCCTGTGATGTGGTTTCCATGGTATAAAGCCTGCAAGGTGTGCAAAACAGTGGCAGGATCATCTCAAGGACAAGCTCCCCCAGTAGCCAGCAGCCAGTGGTGAGTCACTGGCTCATCAGAACTCAGGGAAGTGGAGTTAGCCATGGATGGGCAGCTACTCCTGCCCCGATCTCTTCTCCTCACCAGGCCTGTCCTTCTACCCAGCAGACACTATATTCTGAAGACTCTATGATGGCCCAACTGGATGCCTACACTTTATTTTTAGTTTGACTTTCCTTTGCTATTCCCCTGAGGAAAAACAGAGTGGTTTGGGGAAGTAGCTGTCAACCACAGACCACCAGCCAGGTCAGGAAAAGTTCATTTGGGGCCTCCAAAGTTATTATTTCTGTGTCTTTTAAACAGCTATGTCAATTAGGGTCTCTGTTATCGTCCTTGTTCTCCTTGTTCTCATCAGCAATGATACTAGTAACATTTCATCACATAGTGCATGCCAGGTGCTATACTGAATACTTATATTCTTTCATTGACCCCTTGTATCAACCCCATAGGGTAGGTAAGATTATTGTTTACATTTTATAGATAAGAACACTGAGGCCCAGGTGAGTTAGATAATGTGGCAAAGGAAGCACAGCTAGTAAAACCAGTGTCCGGACATGTAGCCATGACTTTTGTCCTCCACACTGGGACACACCACCTCTGCAGAAATCACACCATCCAAATACTAGACTGTGGAGCCAACATTCTTTGAGAGATCAGCAAGTGTCTGCAAATGAAGTCACATGCTGCAAATGATGTCTCTTCTTCTTGCCCTGATATGTCTTTGCGCCTTCTTCACAGCTGTCTTTCATGTCTGTCTTTTGTCTTGGTTGAGCAGAAATAGAGTGAGCTTTGCAGACAAACACCTGGACTTGAGTTCCAACTCTGCTAGCTTCCTGGCTGCATAACTCCTCCAAGGGCCACCTCTATAAATCAGGGAAAGTGAGTCCTTGACCACAGGGCTGTGATGGAGAGTGTTCACCTATACAGTGCCTGACTCTGACTATGTCCTCATCCTAATAGATTCATTCTCTTTGTGTTTCTTTTTGTTTTTTGTTTTGGGTTTTTTTTCCACATCAAAACTGTTAGACTGTTTTCCCAGGATTGTTTCTAGACATCACATATTCTTTTGGGGGTCTCCTACATCAGTGGTTCTCAAAGTGTGGTTTCTGGACCAACACTTTAACATGACCTGAGAACTTGTCAGAAATGCAAATTCTCACATCTCACCCCAGACCCACTGAATCTAGAGACTGATTTGTGTCATCTGTGTTTTTTGTGTTGGTTAGTTGGTTTCTTTTTTCAGATTAGAAAGTATAGTATTTAGAAAGTAAATTAGAGAGAGAGAGACAGAGAGAGAGAGGATTCACCTCGCCAAGGGAGGGGAGGGAGCCAAAGCCAGGAAACATGGCCTGGCCATAGCTCAAAGAGCACATGGCGACATGACACCATAGCTTAGCAAGGCAATGGCTGCAGTGGCCTGACAATGGGGCCTAGCAATGGCCCATCTGTGTTTTTAAAAGCCTTCCAGGTGATTCTGATGCATGCTCAACCCTGAGAGCCATTTGTCCTAAGATGTCAGTTTAAGAAAATAATTTTGAGTGCCTGTAAAATGCTCAAAGTACTCTT
>NW_007129929.1:0-782 GCF_000164805.1 Carlito syrichta | reverse complement strand
CAGACCCACTGAATCTAGAGACTGATTTGTGTCATCTGTGTTTTTTGTGTTGGTTAGTTGGTTTCTTTTTTCAGATTAGAAAGTATAGTATTTAGAAAGTAAATTAGAGAGAGAGAGACAGAGAGAGAGAGGATTCACCTCGCCAAGGGAGGGGAGGGAGCCAAAGCCAGGAAACATGGCCTGGCCATAGCTCAAAGAGCACATGGCGACATGACACCATAGCTTAGCAAGGCAATGGCTGCAGTGGCCTGACAATGGGGCCTAGCAATGGCCCATCTGTGTTTTTAAAAGCCTTCCAGGTGATTCTGATGCATGCTCAACCCTGAGAGCCATTGTCCTAAGATGTCAGTTTAAGAAAATAATTTTGAGTGCCTGTAAAATGCTCAAAGTACTCTTATGTATTTGAATTATGTTGACCTTCACAAAACAATCCTGTGAATTTGGTCAAATGAGAATTGTTACACCTTTCATTAAAAATCAGGAATTTGATATCCAAAAAGACAACCATTTTGCTTGAAGCTACACACTCAGCAACGTGTAGAGAAGAGCCACTGGGTCATAGATCCTCTTGGCCCTCAACCACTCCCGTGGTAGTGGAAACTAACACCTGAAGTCTCTCATTAAAGGTCAATCAAGCTAAAACATTGCTGCATTGCCCAAACCACCTTCTCTCTCTGGATCTTCTCTAGAGTTTCTTATCTGTAAAATGAAGCACAGTAGTTGAACTTAGTCTCTCCCATTATGTGTGTATCCTACATACATGGGTCCCTTTTGAAATGCTT
>NW_007129928.1:0-407 GCF_000164805.1 Carlito syrichta | reverse complement strand
CTCATCTCATCAAGGGATGAAAAAAATTCAAACACAAGAGATTCAGAGAACCCCTGCAAGACAACAAATGAGAAGACCAACTCCAGACACATAATAATTCGCCTAAACAAAGTAGCTATGAAAGGAAAAATCCTAAAGGCAGCAAGAGAAAAAGACCAGACTACCTACCAGGGAAAACCAATTAGAATAGCAGCAGATTTATCCACAGAAATCCTTCATGCCAGGAGAACCTGGAGCCCTGTCTTCAAAGTTCTAAAAGAGAAACAATTTCAACCAAGAATAACCTACCCAGCCAAACTAAACTTCATTAGTGAGGGAGAATTGAAATCTTTTCTAGACATCCAATCCATAAGAACCTACGCTGCCACCAGACCACCTCTACAAGAAACACTTAAGAAAGTACTGAA
>NW_007129927.1:0-903 GCF_000164805.1 Carlito syrichta | reverse complement strand
ACCACAGAATACACATTCTACTCATCACCACATGGAACATATTCTAAGATCGACCACATACTCGGCCATAAATCAAGCATAAGCAAATTTAAAAGGACCGAGATTCTACCAACACCTTCTCGGACCACAGTGGAATAAAAATAAACATTGACACCAACAAAGTCCCCCCAAAACCCACAAAGACATGGACACTAAACAGCATGATGCTAAACAACTCCTGGGTCAATGATGAAATCAAAACAGGGATCAAAAGATACCTGGAAACAAATGAAAATGAAGAAACATCTTACCAAAATCTCTGGGATGCCCTGAAAGCTGTAGTAAGAGGGGAATTTATATCCCTACAAACACACATGAAGAAAATGGAAGGAACAGAAATTCACAACCTAACAAGCCACCTAAAGAAGCTGGAAAAGCAAGACCACAAAAACCCTAATTTCAGCAGAAGAATCCAGATCACCAAAATAAAAGCCCAAATCCAGGACATAGAAGACAAAAAGATAATACAAAAAATCAATGAAACAAAAAGCTGGTTCTTCGAAAGGGTAAACAAGATTGATGGTCCCCTAGCTAGACTGACCAAGAAAAAACGAGAAAAAAACCAAATAAGCATAATCAGAAACACAAAAGATGAAGTCACATCCGACCCTGAAGAAATACAAAAGATCATTAGAGACTACTACGTACACTTGTATGGAAACAAACTTGAAAACCATAAGGAAATGGAGGACTTTCTGACATCACACAACCTACCTAGGTTGGAACAAGAAGAAATTGAGACCCTAAATAGACCAATAACAATCAAAGAAATTGACTACGTAATAAGAAAGCTTCCTACAAAAAAAGCCCTGGTCCTGATGGCTTTCCAGCAGAATTCTACAAGACATTCAAAGGAGGAGCTGA
>NW_007129926.1:0-849 GCF_000164805.1 Carlito syrichta | reverse complement strand
CAGTCCCCCCAAAACCCACAAAGACATGGACACTAAACAGCATGATGCTAAACAACTCCTGGGTCAATGATGAAATCAAAACAGGGATCAAAAGATACCTGGAAACAAATGAAAATGAAGAAACATCTTACCAAAGTCTCTGGGATGCCCTGAAAGCTGTAGTAAGAGGGGAATTTATATCCCTACAAACACACATGAAGAAAATGGAAGGAATAGAAATTCACAACCTAACAAGCCACCTAAAGAAGCTGGAAAAGCAAGACCACAAAAACCCTAATTTCAGCAGAAGAATCCAGATCACCAAAATAAAAACCCAAATCCAGGACATAGAAGACAAAAAGATAATACAAAAAAATCAATGAAACAAAAAGCTGGTTCTTCGAAAGGGTAAACAAGATTGATGGTCCCCTAGCTAGACTGACCAAGAAAAAACGAGAAAAAAACCAAATAAGCATAATCAGAAACACAAAAGATGAAGTCACATCCGACCCTGAAGAAATACAAAAGATCATTAGAGACTACTACGTACACTTGTATGGAAACAAACTTGAAAACCATAAGGAAATGGAGGACTTTCTGACATCACACAACCTACCTAGGTTGGAACAAGAAGAAATTGAGACCCTAAATAGACCAATAACAATCAAAGAAATTGACTACGTAATAAGAAAGCTTCCTACAAAAAAAAGCCCTGATCCTGATGGCTTTCCAGCAGAATTCTACAAGACATTCAAGGAGGAGCTGATACCAATCCTACTGAAGGTATTCCAGGCAATTTAAAAAGATGGAACTCTCCCCAAATCATTTTATGAAGCCAACATCACATTAATACCCAAGCCAGGTAAAGAT
>NW_007129925.1:0-381 GCF_000164805.1 Carlito syrichta | reverse complement strand
TATTTCCCTTTATTCTTTTATAGAGATGTGCAAGGAGCTGGGCACAGTGGCTAATGTCTCCAATCCCAGCACTTAGTGAGGCTAAGGCAAGAGGATCACTTTAGTCCAGGACAGCCTGTGCAATATGGCAAGACCTTGTCTCTACAAAAAAATTTTAAAAACTATCTGAGCGTGGTGGTGCACATTCATAATACCAGTTCCTTGAGACACTGAAGTGGAAGGATTGCCTGAGCCAAGGACGTCAAGCTGGACAAGAGCCTTGATTGTGCCACTATATTCCAGCCTGGGCACAGAGTGAGACTCCGACTTAAACAAACAAATAAAAAGTCATATGGCAATAGACTAGAGAATATTCAGTATCGCCAAACAACTGATATGATT
>NW_007129924.1:0-5460 GCF_000164805.1 Carlito syrichta | reverse complement strand
CGATCCTCAATAGAGCAGCTATGTTTACAGAAAATCACGGGTCACATGAGTTTACCTCACTCAAACAACTGCAGGTAATTGTATGGAAGAGGGTAGAAGAAATGAAAACCTCTACAGGATCCACACCAAAAACAGGAAACATTGTGAAAAAGAAGACTTCAGGGTGGCTTAAAAGATAAAATTCAGATGTCCAGCATTCTCTGGTTTTCCCTTAGCGTGGAACTTCTAGGTGTCATTGGATTCCTAAGGGTAGCCCATTCCTCAGACTTACCAGGAGCATGATGGATCCTTATTCTGCTTAAGATCTGTGGTATTTAGATAACTGACAATTGAATGCAGACAAGATTCTGTCACTTTAAGCAGCTCCCTCTCCAGATACTTCCCAGGCACACACAATGACATCAGTCTCCCAGAATGAGAACAGGAAAATTTAGGAATCATATCCAGAAGGCATGAGATCATGGGGTGAGACAACTTTCTTGGTTGGCTTTGCTGAGTCGGGGGAAATAATTGCCCTGTTTGGTAAATTGTCATTTCAGTATCATGTGACATAAGTCAAGGCACTGATCCAATCTTTTCCCCCACAGATCCTAGGCCAGTAGCCCACTTCCTTTCAGGAAGGAAAATGACAATAATTGCCTGTTCCCCAGCAAGTACCCAGATTGTTTACAGTTGAAAAGTTTTCCCAGCTGTGATTAGAATTAGAATAAGAAAGAAAATTTCTGACTCTCAGTGAAATGAATCTCTGTGGACTCATAAGAACATAGTAACTTGTGACCACTGAGAGTGACTATGCTCCATCTTGTATCCAGAGACATGTCAACAAGGCAATACACTGAAGAGCAACTCACAAAAGATAGATCATAGAGCTAGGTATAGTAGCCTGGATCACAACCTCAACGCAGTGTAGGCAAAAACACTATTGCCTTTTATCCAGGCACAGAATATCAAAAAACCAATGCTGATGAGAATTAAAAAATACAAGGAACATTACAGCTGGCAGGAAGCATTACAATCTATTCACCAAGTCTGACAGATACCTTTTGGGGATATCTTACATAGGTGAATGTGAACTGGTCAACCCTGCTTTGGGACAAAGATCCTGGGACAAGGAAGTGAGGAGAGTTCGCTGACCCAACCGAAGTTCATAATTACACACCACTATAGAGACTGCTAATACAATATGTGTGTCTGATACCAGGTGATAGAAATGACACGTCTCAGCCTAATCTAAAGTTCTAGATCTAATGTCTCTCTGAAAATAATTGGAGCTTTATAACCTTCACCATGGAGTACTCACTAGTTCCATCATGGCCCAAGTGAAGTTTTCATCCCTTCATTGAATACAATTTTCTTTTATAAGATTGGTGTGTGTTCAATACATCAAAAAAATGGAAGGAGTTGAATAGTATTTACTCCAGGACACCCCAGACTTTTGAGGAACTTCTCCCTCTGGCAGGTCCCTCTTGATCCTGTTAAAGTTGGAAGGTCAAAGGATTAGTTAAAAGACATGAGAAGCTAGGCACAGTAGCTAACATCTGTAATCCCAGGACTCAGGAGGCCAAATCAAGTGAACTACCTGAGACCATAGATTAAGACCAGCCTGGGACACTTGGTCAGACATCCTTTCCACAATAAATCAAAAATTGAGAAGGAAAGGTTGTGCACACCTGTAGTACCAGCTACTTGGAAAGCTTTGTTGGAAGGAGCACCAGAGTTCAGCTGGTCGAGGCTGAGGTGGCCATGAGCGTACCATTGCATGCCTGCCTCAGTGACAGAGTGAGACTCCAACTTCCCACAACTCACAAATAAATAATTTAAAAGACGGGAGGAATCACAAAGGATTACAGCTCAATTCGATGGGAGTCAAAAGGGAGTAGTTGCAAAACACAGTGGTGCAAACTTATTCAAACACAACAAAAAAAGATGCTCTTCCTAGTGGGATTTTGCATGGATACATAGGAATGGTAGTCACAAGAGAAATGGTCTCAGTCAAATCTCCAGGTTACAAGCTGAGGAGGAAGGAGAAAGGTCATTCTGTGTTGTTAACCTCTCAACACACACTTATGATGGCTGAAAGAGACAGTCATTTAGAGCATACTCTGGAAATTTTTATGCAATGGCCACATGGACTTTGTTTTTTAAGCATTTTGTGACTACTCAAAACTTTTGCCTTCCATGCTTTTATTATCCATATTGTGATGTGCTATGATTCTTTTCCTAGTTTCTTTTTCTGTTGGTAAAACCCCGAAAACATGGAGAAACCACGGATCTAAAGCAAATATGCATGACACTGAATGATCAGAAAAAGAGCAGCAATGTTTACTCAAAATCAAGGGTTGCATGAGTTCACCTCACTCAATGACTGTAGGCAATTGTATGGAAGAGGGTAGAAGAAATGAAAACCTCTGCAGGACCCACAGCAAAAACAGGAAACGTGTGAACATGGAGACTTTAGGGTGGCTTAAAAGAAAACATTCAGATCCAGCACTCTTTGGTTTTCCCTAAGTGTGGAATTTCCAGGTATCATTGGCTTCCTAAGGGTAGCCTATTCTTCAGACTTATCAGGAGCATGATGGATCCTGGTGTTGCTTGTGATCTGCAGCATTTAGATTACCTACAATCGAATTCAGACAAGGTTCTGTTACATTAAACAGATACTTCTCCACATACTTCCCAAGCATACAGAATGACATCAGTCTCCCAGAGAGAGCAAGAAAATTCAGGAGTCATAATCCAGAAGGCGTGAGACCATAGGCTGAGACAACTGTCTTGGCTAGCTTTGCTGAGCC
Source organism: Carlito syrichta (assembly GCF_000164805.1). Lineage (NCBI taxonomy): Eukaryota > Metazoa > Chordata > Mammalia > Primates > Tarsiidae > Carlito > Carlito syrichta. The sequence goes on along the minus strand of NW_007129924.1, from coordinate 2,668 downwards.
AGAGGAAATTGCCCTAGTCTGGTAAATTATCATCCCAGTAAATCTGTACTGAGTCTAAGCACTGATACAATCTTTTCCCCCACAGATGCTAAGCCAGCAGCCCACCTGCTTTCTAGAAGGAAAATGACCTTATTTCCCTTTTCCACAGCTTTACGCAGCTTGTTGTTAGTTGAAAGTTTCTTCGCAACTCGAATAAGTAATCATTGACTCTGAGTGAAAATAAATCTCCCCAGTCACATAAAAACACGGTGTTGTGAACACTGACAGTAGCAAGGCTCCATCTTATATTCAGAAACATGTCAACAAGCCAGTACACTGAAGAGCTGCAAACAGACTCACTCACAAAACATAGATCATAGAGCTAGGTATAGTAGCCTAGGTCACATCCTCCACAGCAGTGAGGAAAAAATGCTAGTGCCTTTTTGCCATGCACAGAATATCAAGAAAACAAGGCTGATGAGAACAAAAAATATACAAGGAACATTACAACCAGCAGGAAACATTACAATCTAAACAATAAATCTGACAGATACCTTTTGGGATGTCCTACATAGGTAAATGTGAACTGGTCAAACCTGCCTTGGGACTAGAATCCTGACAGTGAACTCAGGGTGACACAGTCATGGCCTGAGACAGGGAAGTGATCAGAGTTTGCTGACCCACCTCATATTCATAATCACGGCCCCCTCTAGAGACTGCTTCAAACAATTTGTGTGTATGATAGCTGGTTATAGAAATGACACCTCTCAACCTAATCTAGAGTTCCCATTTAAAGACTAGAAGGCAACACTGGTACATCATTGGGGTTTGTAATGTTCACCATAGAGTACTCACTATTTCTATCATGGCCCTTGTGGTGTTTTCATTCCTTAATTGAGGACAATTTTCTTTTATAGGATTGGTATGAGTTCAGTACATTAGGAAAAATGGAAGGATTTACTCCATGACACCTCAGACTTTTGAGATACTCTCCCTTCTGGCAGATCCCTCTTGACCCTGTTAAAGTTGTAAGGGAAAAGATTAGCAAAAAGACATGAAGTCAGGCACAGTGGCTAACATCTGTATTCCCAGCCCTCAGAAGGCCAAATCACGTGATCTGCCTGAGCCCATAGATTAAGACCAGCCCGACACATTTGGTGAAACATCCTTTCTACAATAAATAAAAAACTGAGCTGGGAATGGTAGCACAGCCTATAATTCCAGCTACTTGAAAGACTGAGGTAGAAGGATTACCTGAGTTCAGTAGGTTGAGGCTGAGGTGGCCATGAGTGTGCCATTGCACTCCTGCCTCAGTGACAGAGTGAGACTCCAACCTTCCATAACTCAAAAATAAACAAATAAAAAGGATTAGCTCACTTAGAAAAGAGCCAAAAGGGAGTGGCTGCAGAACACAATGGTGCAAACCTATTCAAATGCAACAAAAAAGATTGTCTTCCTGTGGTGACTTTGGATAGATACATGAGAATGGTCTTTCCAAAGAGGAATGTTCTCAGTAAAATCCCCAGATTATAAATTGAGAAGGAAGGAGAAAGGACATTGTGTTGTAGTACTGTCTAACACACAGTCTTTAGGGATGACTTAAAGAGAGTTTTAGCTGAGCTTGGTGGCTCAGCCTGTAATCCCGTGCTTTGGGAGGCTGAGGTGAGTGGATTGCCTGAGCCCGTGGGTTTGAGATTTGCCTGGGCAACTTGGCAAGAGCTCATCTCTACAATAAATCAAAAATCAGTTGGGCATGGTAGTGCATGTCTGTAATTCTGGCTACTGGGAAGGCTGAGGCAGAAGGATCGCCGGAGACCAGCTGGTGGAGGCTCCCGGCTACTGCACTCCAGTTTGGGCGACAGAGTGAGATTCCAACTCAAAAAATAAAAAAAAAGTCAGAGGTTTGCAGTAAAGTATGAATTTGGTATGCAGTAGACATATGTATATTGCTTTATGGGCATTTTGAGTATTCTAAAAACTTATGCCTTTTAGACTTTTATTTTCCATAGTAAATGTGAGATGATTCTCTTTCTCATTTCTTTTTTCATAGGAAAAAAAAAAAACAAAACACTAAACTAAAAATATGTTGGGTGTCAATAGGTCAAAAGCATACAGGTATTACATAAATGATCTCATAAGATAAGCAATGTTGACCTTCTATTTGACCCAGTAATCCCATTATTGGGAATATACCTAGAGAAACTCAAATCATTCTACAAAAAAGATATTTGCTCACACATGTTTACTGCAGCACTGTTCACAATAGCAAAAATATGGAACCAACTATGCTCCTCATTGAAATTGGACTGGATTAAAAAAGAGTTGTACAAATACCCAATATAATATGCAGCCATAAAGAAGGACTAACATTTAGACTTCACAACAACTTGGATGGATTTAGAATCTATAATACTCAGTGATCTATCACAGAAACAAAGAATAGAGTACCTTATGTTCTCACTCATAAGTGAACATTGAACAATTATAATACTATATGAAAGAGGTTGGCAGTAGTGGGAAACTGCCAGGGAAGGGGAGGGGCACACCTTATCAGTAAGGGTACCTGCACTATGAACATTTGTATACCAAACCCTGAATTGTACCCCACATCTTTAAAATAATTTTTTTTAAATAAAGGAAAATAAAAAACTGTGAAAATGTTTAAAAAAAAAGAGAGAGAAGCAATGTT
>NW_007129923.1:0-705 GCF_000164805.1 Carlito syrichta | reverse complement strand
TTAGCCAAGCAGAAGAAAAGAATCTCAGAGCTCGAAGACTAAAACACAGAACTAATCCAAACTGTCAAAAGCATAGAAAAGAAGCTCAAAAAGACAGAACAAAACCTGCAAGAGATGAATGATCACTTCAAGAGACCAAATCTAAGAGTAATTGGGCTTCCTGAGGCAGAGAGAGAAACAGAAGCCACACTGGAACAAATATTTCATGAAATCATTCAAGGAAACTTCCCTCATCTCATCAAGGATGAAAACATTCAAACACAAGAGATTCAGAGAACCCCTGCAAGACAACAAATGAGAAGACCAACTCCAGACACATAATAATTCGCCTAAACAAAGTAGCTATAAAAGAAAAATCCTAAAGGCAGCAAGAGAAAAAGGCCAGACTACCTACCAGGGAAAACCAATTAGAATAGCAGCAGATTTATCCACAGAAACCCTTCAGGCTAGGAGAGCCTGGAGCCCTATCTTCAAAGTTCTAAAAGAGAAACAATTTCAACCAAGAATAACCTACCTTGCCAAACTAAGCTTCATTAGTGAGAGAGAATTGAAATCTTTTCCAGATATCCAATCCCTAAGAACCTATGCTGCCACCAGACCACCTATGCAAAAAACACTTAAGAAGGTACTGAACACAGAAGAAAAAGAAAAAAGAACAACAACATTCTTCACAAGAGTACAGGCAAAAGATTAAAAACACACGAA
>NW_007129922.1:0-868 GCF_000164805.1 Carlito syrichta | reverse complement strand
TCAGTAGTCAAGGTCACTCCCATTATGATGTCAAAGTTCTGAGGATGTTGTCATGAATGACAGTTTGACATGCTTTTTTCCCTGACTTTCCTTACCTATTTTAATGCAAAAATTAGCCTTTTATTCAAGCTACATATTCAGTGAAATAACCATTAAGTTAACATCATTCTTATCAGGCATGGAAATTACAATAATGAATTCTTATGAAACCCTAAGCAATTATGAATAGCTAAAAGAATCTTATCAAAAGGAACAAAGCAGGAGTTAAGGCAGTTCCAGACTTCAAACGTTAGTATATGTTTACAGTAATCAACACAGCCAGGTATTGGTATAAGTATAGGTCCATAGGCCAATGGATCAGGATAGATAGTGAAATCCTCACATTCTCAACCAACTCATCTTTGAAAAAAACTCCAAGACCCAAATTGTAATGGAGAACATATTCAGTAAATGGTTCTGGAAAAAGGCTGACAACATGCACAAGATAGAAACAGGACCCCAATCTATCACTATACACATTAACTCTAAATGGATCAAAGACCTAAACGTAAAACACCATATTATAATAATCTTAGAAAACGCAGGAGACACCAATAGGAAAACTGGAACTGGAAACGAATTGCTCTTCAGAGCCTTAAATATCCATGCCTTAACAAGTAAGTTCGACAAAGTGGGATCTCATCAAATTAATGTACTTCTGCAAAACAAAAGAAACCATCAGAAGAGGAGGGAAACAGCAAACAGAATGGGAAAAACGATTCTCCACCTATATATTTGTAAAAAGTCATAACATCTAGGATTTAGAAGAAACTCAAACACTCAGAAAAATCAGACAACATTCCCTTTGAAAATTGTGCAAATACGTGAT
>NW_007129921.1:0-1044 GCF_000164805.1 Carlito syrichta | reverse complement strand
GTAATCAACACAGCCAGGTATTGGTAATAAGTATAGGTCCATAGGCCAATGGATCAGGATAGATAGTGAAATCCTCACATTCTCAACCAACTCATCTTTGAAAAAAACTCCAAGACCCAAATTGTAATGGAGAACATATTCAGTAAATGGTTCTGGAAAAAGGCTGACAACATGCACAAGATAGAAACAGGACCCCAATCTATCACTATACACATTAACTCTAAATGGATCAAAGACCTAAACATAAAACACCATATTATAATAATCTTAGAAAACGCAGGAGACACCAATAGGAAAACTGGAACTGGAAACGAATTGCTCTTCAGAGCCTTAAATATCCATGCCTTAACAAGTAAGTTCGACAAAGTGGGATCTCATCAAATTAATGTACTTCTGCAAAACAAAAGAAACCATCAGAAGAGGAGGGAAACAGCAAACAGAATGGGAAAAACGATTCTCCACCTATATATTTGTAAAAAGTCATAACATCTAGGATTTAGAAGAAACTCAAACACTCAGAAAAATCAGACAAACATTCCCTTTGAAAAGTGTGCAAAATACGTGATTGGACACTTTTCATAAGAAGAGATATGGGAAGACAGCAGACATATGAAAATTGCTCAGCCTCACTCATCATCAAATAAATGCAAATGAAACCACTTTGAAATACCACACACCACCTGTAAGACTGGCCATCATTAATAAAATAAACAATAACAGATACAGGTCAGGATTTGGGAAGAAATAAATGCTTCTACACTGCATGTGGACTGAAAAGTAGAGCAATATCTTTGGAAAACAGTGTGGTGGCTTGTAAAGGGACCAGATCTTCACCTACCATTTGACTCTGTAATCCCCTGTCAATAATATACATGGAGGAACTCAATTCATTTTACCAAAAAAGATACCTGCACCAGTATGCTTTTTGCAGCTCTAATCACAAATTGCAAAAAAAAATGGTACCAAGCGTGTTGCCCATCAAAGCTGGAATGGATAAAATAAATGTGGTATATACACAGTGGAATATTTATGCAGCCATAAAAA
>NW_007129920.1:2477-3679 GCF_000164805.1 Carlito syrichta | reverse complement strand
CCTCAAGAGGCCTAACCTAAGAATAATCGGACTCCCTGAGGCAGAAAGAGAAACAGAGACCACATTGGAACAAACTTTCCACGAGATCATTCAAGAAAATTTCCCTTATCTAATCAGTAATACAAAAATTCAAACACAAGAGATTCAGAGAACCCCCGCAAGACAACAAATGAGAAGACCAACTCCTAGACACATAATAATTCGCCTAAATAAAGTAGGCACAAAAGAAAAAATCCTAAAGGCAGCAAGAGAAAAAGGCCAGATCACCCACCATGGAAGACCAATCAGAATAGCAGCAGATTTATCTGCAGAAACCCTGCAGGCTAGGAGAGCTTGGAGCCCTATCTTCAAAGTCCTAAAGGATAAACAGTTTCAACCAAGAATAACCTACCCAGCCAAGCTAAGCTTCATCAGTGAGGGAGAATTAAAATCTTTCCCAGATATCCAATCCCTAAGAACTTATGCAGCCACAAAACCATCTCTACATGAAACACTTAAGAAAGTACTAAACACAGAAGAAAAGGAAAAAAGAACAACGTTCTTCACAAGAGTACAGGGAAAAGAATAAAATATACACGAATCAACCCCAAAAGCAAAAGAAAGACAAAAAAAAGAAAAGAAAAAGAAAAAAGAAAAAACCAAGTGGAAGAACAATAACTCAATAAGAACTCCATGATAGGGACGAACTCTCACATTTCAATAATTAGTCTGAATGTGAATGGACTAAACGCACCACTGAAAAGACATAGAATGACAAAATGGATAAAATATCACCAGGCAACAATATACTGCCTTCAAGAGACCCATCTCACTAGAAAGGACATACACAGACTCAAAGTAAGAGGATGGGAAACAAATTTTCAGGCGAATGGAACACAAAAGAAAGGAGGAGTCGCGATCCTAATTTCAGACAAAATACCATTTAAGCTATCAAAAATTAAAAAAGATACAGAGGGCCACTACATAATGATAAAAGGTTCACTCCATCAACAAGAAATATCTATCCTAAACATATATGCACCCAACATAGCACACCAACATTCATAAAGCAACTTCTAGGAAAACTAAAGAAGACATTGACTCTACACCATATAACTGGGGACTTTATACACCACTCACAACCTTAGACAGATCATCAGGACAAAAAATCAGCAGGAGATCCGGAACCTCATGAGACTTCTGGACCAAATGGACTTAATTGA
>NW_007129920.1:0-1356 GCF_000164805.1 Carlito syrichta | reverse complement strand
AATGAAAAAGATGGAACTCTCCCCAAATCATTTTACGAAGCCAACATCACATTGATACCCAAGCCAGGTAGAGATCCAACAAAGAAAGACAACTACAGGCCAATATCTTTGATGAACATAGATGCTAAAATTCTCAACAAGATCCTAGCAAACCGGATTCAGCAATACATCTCAAAAATCATCCACCATGACCAAGTAGGCTTCATTCCTGGCATGCAAGGCTGGTTCAACATTCATAAAACCATAAATGTAATTAAATACATCAACATATGTCAAAACAAAAACCACATGATCATATCACTAGATGCAGAAAAAGCTTTTGATAAAATCCAGCACCCTTCTTGATAAAAACCCTTGAACATCTAGGCATACGGGGAACATACCTCAAAATAGTAAAAGCCATCTACGAGAAACCCACAGCCAGCATACTCCTAAATGGACAAAAATTGGAACCAATTCCCCTGAAAACCGGAACTAGACAAGGATGCCCACTCTCTCCCCTCTTGTTCAACATAGTATTGGAAGTCCTGGCTAAAGCAATCAGAGAAGAGGAGGCAATCAGAGGTATTCAAATAGGAAAAGAGGAAGTCAAGTTATCTCTCTATGCAGATGATATGATGGTGTACCTTGAAAACCCAAAAGAATCTGTCAAAGGTCTCCTTACATTGATAAAAGCCTTTGGCAAAGTCTCAGGATACAAAATAAATGTACAAAAGACAATCGCATTTCTCTACACCAATAATAAACAAACAGAAACCCAAATAAAAAACACAGTTCCATTCACAATAGCCATAAAAAAAATGAAATACCTTGGCATCTTCCTAACCAGAGACGTGAAAGACCTTTACAATGAAAATTACAAAACACTGCTCAAAGAAATCAAAGCCGACATGAACAAGTGGAAAAATATCCCATGCTCATGGATCGGAAGAATCAACATTGTGAAGATGTCCATCTTACCTAAGGCAATCTACAAATTCAATGCAATACCCATTAAATTACCAACAACATTCTTTTCAGACCTAGAAAAAACAACACAGGAATTCATATGGAAACACAAACATCCAAGAATAGCCAGAACAATCCTCAGCAAAAAAATAAAGCAGGTGGTATCACAATACCAGATTTCAAACTTTACTATAAAGCTACAATCATCAAAACAGCTTGGTATTGGTACAGGAACAGGCATATAGATCAATGGAACAGAATTGAGATTCCAGAAGCAAAACCTCAATTTCTCAACCAACTCATCTTCGACAAAGCCCCCACCACCTACCAATGGGGAGAGGAGAACCTATTCAGTAAATGGTGCTGGGAAAATTGGCTGACCACATGCAGAAGATTGAAACAGGACCC
>NW_007129919.1:0-729 GCF_000164805.1 Carlito syrichta | reverse complement strand
GCCAATGTGATAAACCAGCCTTGTGAAGAGGCCCTTCGTGTTGACTGACGTCTGGGCACTAGGCGTCACCAGATGACTCTCCAGTCCCCACGTTTAGGTAACATCTCTGGCCTTCCTGATTTCTGGTCAGTGGGTCAAGGATCTTAAGTTGTCTCTGCTTCAGAACCTCTTTTTGTGTCCAAGATAAGTGAAGGTGGGAGGTTTGTGGGAGAGTCAGGCAGAAGCCTCAGAGGAGCAGAAGGAAAGAGAATGGGACCCGCAGTCCTCAATGCTTCCTTACTGCACATGCATGTTCCAGAAGCTTCTCCTTTCCAGTTTTCTGTGTGAAGTCCTCTTGTTGCAGAATGGTCTAGGAGCTAGGATATACGAAGTAGAGGGGTTGTGAGGATGCAGGATTCTTGGTCTTCTTTACCTGCCTTTACCTCCATCAGGGCAGACCCACCTGCTCTCATCCCATAGTTAGACCAGCTCAGTCAATACTTCTGGGCATCTTTTTAATTGGTCTACCCTCAATTTCCCCTGGGCTCATTTTCAAGGGGTTGTTCAAAGAGTATGGAGAAAGATGGAGCTTTCCTGTGGAAGTAGAAAGCTGTCCTAGATGGAGAGACAGAAGAGCCCTAGGAGTCCTTGAGAAGGGACTCCTTTAGGACCATGGAGAGCATGGGAGAAAGTCTCCAGTGGGATGAGGGGGAGGCATGGGTTGCAGGAATATTGCCAGCTAGCAAGTAG
>NW_007129918.1:0-786 GCF_000164805.1 Carlito syrichta | reverse complement strand
TCTCCACACAGTTAGCCCCGGCTTGGTTTCTTCTGCTACTGCCTCCCAGCAAATAAAGATGCTTGTCATTCTTATTTATTTATTTTAAATTTGTTATTGATACATAATGATTACCCATATTCATGGGGAATGTGTGATATTTTAATTCTTGTATACAGTGTGCATTGATTCCATCTTAAGAAAACTAACAAAACTCATTGGCTCTGTTTCCTGCTCTCCTTCCTTTCTTAGTCAATCATTTTGAAAGCAAGGTCCTCACTCAACCATTTATTCACTCTCTTTTGTCTCCTTCCATTCCCTTCTCAGTCCCCCAAGTTAGCTTTCTCTCCAGTCCACCACCCACACTGCTCTCACCAAACGGAACTTCTCATCCTCTTCTTACCTGATCTGTCCTGGCATTTGACACTCCTGGCCACGCTGCCACGAAACCCACTCTCTTGGGTTTCTAGACATTGCTATTCCTCCCCTGGTCTGCTCCTTCTTTGCCACAATCATGTGATTTTCCTGTAGTCACTCCTTAAGTGATGGTGTCCCTGAAACTGTGTCACCCATCCTCTCTCTCCCCTTCTCACACCCTCACATTTTCTGTGTTATCTCCCCACATTAGGATCTCTTTGCTTCAGTTTTGTAGTCTGTAATACTACCTACTTGATAGGATTGTTGTGAGATTAAATGTGTTAATATATGTTAGGGGCTTAGAACAGTTTCTGGCATACAGTAAGTGCTCAATCATTTATTTCTGCCCTTTTGCCACACTGGTTCCTGCACATAATTAGCTCAGGCTCG
>NW_007129917.1:0-770 GCF_000164805.1 Carlito syrichta | reverse complement strand
GTGTGATATTTTAATTCTTGTATACAGTGTGCATTGATCCATCTTAAGAAAACTAACAAAACTCATTGGCTCTGTTTCTGCTCTCCTTCCTTTCTTAGTCAATCATTTTGAAAGCAAGGTCCTCACTCAACCATTTAATTCACTCTCTTTTGTCTCCTTCCATTCCCTTCTCAGTCCCCCCAAGTTAGCTTTCTCTCCAGTCCACCACCCACACTGCTCTCACCAAACGGAACTTCTCATCCTCTTCTTACCTAATCTGTCCTGGCATTTGACACTCCTGGCCACGCTGCCATGAAACCCACTCTCTTGGGTTTCTAGACATTGCTATTCCTCCCCTGGTCTGCTCCTTCTTTGCCACAATCATGTGATTTTCCTGTAGTCACTCCTTAAGTGATGGTGTCCCTGAAACTGTGTCACCCATCCTCTCTCTCCCCTTCTCACACCCTCACATTTTCTGTGTTATCTCCCCACATTAGGATCTCTTTGCTTCAGTTTTGTAGTCTGTAATACTACCTACTTGATAGGATTGTTGTGAGATTAAATGTGTTAATATATGTTAGGGGCTTAGAACAGTTTCTGGCATACAGTAAGTGCTCAATCATTTATTTCTGCCCTTTTGCCACACTGGTTCCTGCACATAATTAGCTCAGGCTCGGTTTCTTCTGCTACGGCCTCCCAACATGTGTTGTAAGCATAAAATGAGGGCAATATCTTAAGCATTGATTCAACCGCTCCTCAAAGCAGGTCCCCAGTCTGAGCTCTTTGTGAGT
>NW_007129916.1:0-801 GCF_000164805.1 Carlito syrichta | reverse complement strand
AAAGTAAAACAGATCAGGGCCTTTAACAACAGAAATTTCCTTTTCACAGTTCTGGAGGCTAGGAGTCCAAGATCAAGGTGTCAGTGGGGTTGGTTTCTTCTGAAGGCTCTCTTCTAGGTCTGTAGGTGACTATTTCTCTGAATGTCTTCTCATGGTCTTTTCTCTGTGTATGTGTCTTACTTGACTTATTTTTAAGAACAACAGTTGTATTGGTTTAGAGCCCACCCCAGTGATCTCATTTTGCCACTTTAAAGGCTGCACCTTCAAATACAGTCTCATTTTGCTGTACTGGGGGATTAGTACTTCAGCATACCAATTTGGGGAACACAATTCAGACCATTACATCATTTTATAGCATTCTCTAATGCAAATATACTAGCCATACATTAAGGTAACTTTTACTTCCAGTTGGACTTTTGGGTTAGATTCGAAAACTCTAAACAATTTTCCCACATTTACTCACCCTGAGTGGACTCTAACTGCAAAAATTGATGTGGGAAAGGTGAAAGCACAGGTAGAAGAGGAATGAGGTTAAAGTTAAAAAAGGTAACAGACAAAGCAGAATGAAGGTAAGCCCTGAATCCAACCTGATTGCATCAAGACATGGTCTGTTACACCAAGATTCCAGAAAAGAAACTAGGAATGTGATTGTGGGAGAAAAAGGGGTGAGAGAGAGAGAAAGCTTGGGAGATTATTATATAATAATGGGGGGAAGTTAAAGCTGTACTCTGATACTGTTTGACAATGAGTTGAATGAAGGCATTTCTGCAGCAGCCATGGGGGTGGGCTGCTGAGCTCTCC
>NW_007129915.1:0-800 GCF_000164805.1 Carlito syrichta | reverse complement strand
CTCTGTGTATGTGTCTTACTTGACTTATTTTTAAGAACAGTTGTATTGGTTTAGAGCCCACCCCAGTGATCTCATTTTGCCACTTTAAAGGCTGCACCTTCAAATACAGTCTCATTTTGCTGTACTGGGGGATTAGTACTTCAGCATACCAATTTGGGGAACACAATTCAGACCATTACATCATTTTATAGCATTCTCTAATGCAAATATACTAGCCATACATTAAGGTAACTTTTACTTCCAGTTGGACTTTTGGGTTAGATTCGAAAACTCTAAACAATTTTCCCACATTTACTCACCCTGAGTGGACTCTAACTGCAAAAATTGATGTGGGAAAGGTGAAAGCACAGGTAGAAGAGGAATGAGGTTAAAGTTAAAAAAGGTAACAGACAAAGCAGAATGAAGGTAAACCCTGAATCCAACCTGATTGCATCAAGACATGGTCTGTTGCACCAAGATTCCAGAAAAGAAACTAGGAATGTGATTGTGGGAGAAGAAGGGGTGAGAGAGAAAGAGAAAGCTTGGGAGATTATTATATAATAATGGAGGGAAGTTAAAGCTGTACTCTGATACTGTTTGACAATGAGTTGAATGAAGGCATTTCTGTGGCAGCCATGGGGGTGGGCTGCTGAGCTCTCCCTTCAAGAAGGGTTCTGAGGCAATGACTGAGTGAGGGACAGTTGGTAGCTGCACCTGAGGACCCTTGCCACCCTGCCTGGACTGCTCCCAGGGTGACTGTGCATGCTGGGACCAGAGCCAGCCCTTCCTCCCTACACAGGACCCTGTGGTGAGTGGTCTTG
>NW_007129914.1:0-793 GCF_000164805.1 Carlito syrichta | reverse complement strand
TTCAAATACAGTCTCATTTTGCTGTACTGGGGGATAGTACTTCAGCATACCAATTTGGGGAACACAATTTCAAGACCATTACATCATTTTTATAGCATTTCTCTAATGCAAATTATACTAGCCATACATTAAGGTAACTTTTACTTCCAGTTGGACTTTTGGGTTAGATTCGAAAACTCTAAACAATTTTTCCCACATTTACTCACCCTGAGTGGACTCTAACTGCAAAAATTGATGTGGGAAAGGTGAAAGCACAGGTAGAAGAGGAATGAGGTTAAAGTTAAAAAAGGTAACAGACAAAGCAGAATGAAGGTAAGCCCTGAATCCAACCTGATTGCATCAAGACATGGTCTGTTACACCAAGATTCCAGAAAAGAAACTAGGAATGTGATTGTGGGAGAAAAAGGGGTGAGAGAGAGAGAAAGCTTGGGAGATTATTATATAATAATGGGGGAAGTTAAAGCTGTACTCTGATACTGTTTGACAATGAGTTGAATGAAGGCATTTCTGCAGCAGCCATGGGGGTGGGCTGCTGAGCTCTCCCTTCAAGAAGGGTTCTGAGGCAATGACTGAGTGAGGGACAGTTGGTGGCTGCACCTGAGGACCCTTGCCACCCTGCCTGGACTGCTCCCAGGGTGACTGTGCATGCTGGGATCAGAGCCAGCCCTTCCTCCCTACACAGGACCCTGTGGTGAGTGGTCTTGGCCTAGGGTCCCCACTGACCCCATGTGACCCTGCATTGCAAGGCTCTCCTCCCCCCTTCCACATAGGGCAGAGCTACATGTAGCATCTG
>NW_007129913.1:0-779 GCF_000164805.1 Carlito syrichta | reverse complement strand
TCAAGGCAATTTGGAGGTTGCAACCAGGATCAGAACTACTCCCCAAACCTAGAAGTGGTCCACAAGCGTCCTGCCTCTTTCTCTCCAAATCTATGCACTCTTAGTATATTCAGTTTCTCTCTGCAGTTTTTATAATTAAAAAGCTAGAATATTTAAACAATGATGTTCTTAGAAAGAGTTGTTCAGAGTTTGTTTTGTTAGTGTGTATGTGTATGTACAGGCACACACTTTCCCCTGACTTATAAAACCTTTCTTTGTGTAACCTACAAAGTTTTGTTTTTTGAGTTAGAGTCTCATTCTGTCATCTAGGCTGGAGTGCAGTGGCAGGCTCACAGTCACCCCAGCATTGACCTGATGGGCTCTGGTGATCCTTATGCCTCAGCTTTCCAAGTAGCCAGAACTAAAGGCATGCACTACCATGCCTGGCTAATTTTTGATTTATTGTAGAGACAAGGTCTCATCAAGTTGCCCAGGCTGGGCTTGAACCTGTTGACTCAGGAAATCCACTCACCTCAGCCTCCCAAAATGCTGGAGTTATAAGCTGAGCCACCAAGCCTGGCCCCTATGAAATTTTTAAGATTGCAAGACAAGTCTGTAGTCAAGGTTTGGGGAACTACAGATTTCCTAAAAAGATATATATATACATTTAATTTACAATACTTTGCTTAAAAATGCTAGAAATAATCTGAGGTTTTAGCAAATTATAATTCTTTTGCTGGTAGAGCATCTTGCCTCAACGTTGATGGATGCTGACTGGTCAGGGTGGTGGTTGCTGAAGG
>NW_007129912.1:0-902 GCF_000164805.1 Carlito syrichta | reverse complement strand
TATGCACTCTTAGTATATTCAGTTCTCTCTGCAGTTTTTATAATTAAAAAGCTAGAATATTTAAACAATGATGTTCTTAGAAAGAGTTGTTTCAGAGTTTGTTTTGTTAGTGTGTATGTGTATGTACAGGCACACACTTTCCCCTGACTTATAAAACCTTTCTTTGTGTAACGTACAAAGTTTTGTTTTTTGAGTTAGAGTCTCATTCTGTCATCTAGGCTGGAGTGCAGTGGCAGGCTCACAGTCACCCCAGCATTGACCTGATGGGCTCTGGTGATCCTTATGCCTCAGCTTTCCAAGTAGCCAGAACTAAAGGCATGCACTACCATGCCTGGCTAATTTTTGATTTATTGTAGAGACAAGGTCTCATCAAGTTGCCCAGGCTGGGCTTGAACCTGTTGACTCAGGAAATCCACTCACCTCAGCCTCCCAAAATGCTGGAGTTACAAGCTGAGCCACCAAGCCTGGCCCCTATGAAATTTTTAAGATTGCAAGACAAGTCTGTAGTCAAGGTTTGGGGAACTACAGATTTCCTAAAAAGATATATATATACATTTAATTTACAATACTTTGCTTAAAAATGCTAGAAATAATCTGAGGTTTTAGCAAATTATAATTCTTTTGCTGGTAGAGCATCTTGCCTCAACGTTGATGGATGCTGACTGGTCAGGGTGGTGGTTGCTGAAGGTTGGGGTGGCTGCAGCAGGTTCTTCAAATAAGATAACAATGAAGTTTACCACATTAATTGACTTTTCCTTCCATGAAAGAATTCCTGTAGCATGTAATGCTGTTGGACCCAGAGAAAAATTTCTTTCAAAGTTGGGAATCAATCCTCTCCAACCCTGCTGCTGCTTTATCATCTAACTTTATGGAACACTCTAAAACTTTCATTGTCATAATAT
>NW_007129911.1:0-783 GCF_000164805.1 Carlito syrichta | reverse complement strand
AAGTTTTGTTTTTTGAGTTAGAGTTTCATTCTGTCATCTAGGCTGGAGTGCAGTGGCAGGATCACAGTCACCCCAGCATTGATCTGATGGGCTCTGGTGATCTTTATGCCTCAGCTTTCCAAGTAGCCAGAACTAAAGGCATGCACTACCATGCCTGGCTAATTTTTGATTTATTGTAGAGACAAGGTCTCATCAAGTTGCCCAGGCTGGGCTTGAACCTGTTGACTCAGGAAATCCACTCACCTCAGCCTCCCAAAATGCTGGAGTTACAAGCTGAGCCACCAAGCCTGACCCCTATGAAATTTTTAAGATTACAAGACAAGTCTGTAGTCAAGGTTTGGGGAACTACAGATTTCCTAAAAATATATATATATACATTTAATTTACAATACTTTGCTTAAAAATGCTAGAAATAATCTGAGGTTTTAGCAAATTATAATTCTTTTGGTGGTAGAGTATCTTGCCTCAACGTTGATGGATGCTGACTGGTCAGGGTGGTGGTTGCTGAAGGTTGGGGTGGCTGCAGCAGTTTCTTCAAATAAGATAACAATGAAGTTTACCACATTAATTGACTTTTCCTTCCATGAAAGAATTCCTGTAGCATGTAATGCTGTTGGACCCAGAGAAAAATTTCTTTCAAAGTTGGGAATCAATCCTCTCCAACCCTGCTGCTGCTTTATCATCTAACTTTATGGAACACTCTAAAACTTTCATTGTCATTTCAATAATATTCACAGCATCTTCACCAGTAGATTCCACCTCAAAAAAACCACTTTTTTGCTT
>NW_007129910.1:5911-13714 GCF_000164805.1 Carlito syrichta | reverse complement strand
CTGCCCCTTCTCCTGATGTACCCCGTTTATGAGCTGTTTCTCCTCATCCACACCACACACTCGCAGAATAGAGGACAGGACCATGTGAGGTCTGGGTTCTGCCCTCTTGCCACCTCCAGACCATCACTGCTCCATGTTGTATTCAGGTTTCCTTCCTCTGAGGCCCCTACCTGTGAGCTCTTTACCCCCTGATTCACTAAGCCTTAGATCACCTGATAACCTTCTGGTTTACCATCCCTTCAAGCCTGGATCCCTTAGCCCCAGAAGTCCACCCCCTCGCTGCTCACAGCTAGCCTTCTGGTCTTGCCCCGATGCTCTCCAGAGCTCTGCAATTCTTCCAGCCTGCCAGCCTCTCATTCCCCTGCTGACGTCCCAGTTGATGTTGGAGATAATATCCCTCAGATCACGGCCCCTCCTCATGGAGTAATAAAGGAATATTCCTAGGAATGTAGCAATCTCTAACCAATCACATTGCTGTATCATATGCACTGATCTTGTATGGAATTATAATTCTGCTAAAACTTCCCTGTCTCTGAAACCTCACTTTGGAGCACTAACCATACTTCTTTGGAGTCATTGTCTACCAAGTGGCTATCCTGGAGATTTATACTTGAATAAACTCCTTATTTGGTCATATTTTCTGAACTTAATTATTTAAGCTTGGCAGCTCATATGAGGAAGGACCCCAAAAAACCTGGAGTTTATTTATTTAAAAAGTGTATTTATTCTTACATGTTTAAGTGTCAGTCACTTTCAAAGTACTCTCTGTTGATGCAATCCACCTATTGAGATGCTTTCTCCACTGCTCAAAACAGTTTTTGATCTCATCAATTTTGATGCCTTTTCATGCTTCTGCTTTTTTTGTGTGTTGTTGTTTTACCTCTTCCACCTCAGCAAAACATTTCCTTTCAAGGACTTTTTTTCACCCAGGGAAACAAAAAGTCACTTGGGGGAGATTGGGTGAACAGGGAAGGTGGGATACAGGGGTCATACTGTTTTTGATCAAAAGCTGCCAAAAACATTCAGCAAGGAGTAGGCACATGCAATGTCATGGTGGAAGAAACAGTCAACTATTTGCCACAACTTGGAATGTTTCTTTTGCAAATCATGACACAGCTTTCTCAAAATGCTGTGTCTGCAGGAACAAATTCCGAGTGTATTACAAGGAAGCTGTCCTCCAAAAAGACATTTTCATTTTGCAGGGAGGTCCACCTTCATATACTAGTCAGCCTTGCTAGGATGTTCCATGAGCAATTCACACTCAATGCTTCCAAAACTGAAGCTGTTAACTTCTTTCTTAAATCAACATGACCCAAGGCCCCCATTGCCCTCCTGTCCAACCTAGAAATTTGGAGTTATCTTTGACTGTGTCCTAACTGAATGAACATTGTCCCCCCAATCATATTACATGTTCCACTAATTTATTTCCAATGGGTTCTTCCCAGGACTCAGCAACAGGTTCTGGCAAGACTAGTCTAGCTGGTACTGGTTCCCAGATACTTGGTTCATGGAGTCAAAACCTTAGCAGGAGTCACAGAGTCTCAGGAAACAGAGTTGTGTGCCCAACCCACCCCACCTCACCCCATGCCTTGGTCCATGTTGCTTATAGGTGAAGGGGTTGAGTGGACTCCATGTCCCTCTGGGTGTTTAGGTCTCCTCATTGCCAGCAATAATTTGGCAAGAAAGAATTCCAAGCTTGACCTATCACCTATTTTGGAAGCATAATCTATTCTAGACACAGTTGCAAAGTAAAAAATAGTAGTTCTACCAGTTAACAGAAAATAATAGCCAAAAAAGCTGCCTACAAGATATTACACAAAGTTTTGTGTAAAACATTACACAAAAGGACATATCGCATTTAAATAACAAGAAACCAGAAGTGGTAGCCACAGATAACATGATCTTTGGGAAGAGTAGCCTCACCCTCATTCTTAATACTCCAATGGAGAACATCTAATGCCCTAAGGCAGAGAAACAACTCCCCCCAAATTTGAACCCATTATCATGAGCAAATGGAAAAGAAAATTCAAGCCTCCAGTCCTGTACTGTTTTCACAGGAAACTTTAGTAATATGAAAAACAATATTTTATTTCAACTGGGCTGGTAAGCTCAAATCCCAAATTTAATGAAGATCAAATAAAGTCACAAATAGCACCATGAGTCAAGTCCAGGAAAACAGACAGACAGGGTTTGGGGAAGCACTTCCACTGCATAACTCCAGTGGAGATGGCTGTCACACACCACACCCAGGGACACACTGGTAGATGGCATTGTTGATGGCATCACCAGGCTAGGCCTCTGCTTTTGTTTCTAATCATTCTCTCTTGGTTGCTCCTTGGCTAGGGGCTCCCACCACAACCTGTTCATGTCTGAACCAGTGAGACATCATGGCAGCACTCTCCTCCCCATGCCAGAGCCATCCATGTTCCACAGGGAGTGAGCTGCCCTCAGACTCTGAAGGCCTGGCTTACTGCAGGGCCCTCTCCTTTCACAGCTATATGTCCCCAAAGTCCAGGCAGGGAGTTGAGGGTGTGGGGACTTCCAAAGTTTTACCAGGTTGGCTGCAAACTCCCTTGGCAGGACCAGGGAGGATTGTCAAGGCCATGCACCCTTAGCTCAAGCACCAATGCAAACCTGGTGCCAACTCCAACCACACCAGGTGCAATGGGAGTCTGACTGCCCAGATGAGGGCAGCAATCAACATGTGGCATATGGTAGTGGCCATTGAGAGCTCTGAACAGCACCGCAGTCACCTGAGTTACTTTCTCTGGGTAACTGTCCACTTTCACAACCAAATCTCCTTTGGTGCAGGGATGGGGATACCATTAACTTTGCAACCACACAACCCTGCTCCATCACCCACTCCTGACCTTGGCTCCACTGTCTTCCTCCTTATTAATCCTGCAAGGCAACACTCAGCACAGAGGATGCGAGCACACTTTGAGCTGCTCCTACTTGTTCCCCAGGATGCATTTAATGCTCCTTCTCTGGGCCACCTTGATGACTCGCCTTGGCAGGTGAGTCCCCTGCTGTCAGCTGTCTAAGCACCACACAGCCACCAGCTGCAATGCATTGCCTGGCAACCGCTAAGTCTGTTGACTCATCAGTCTCCCTCCCAACATGGGCTCTGAGAGGTCAGTGGTCTGATTCCAGCCGCATGACCATGGGCAGGGCCCTCAATTGCAGTCTCTCATTTCCTCTTCCTGCATGTTACTGCAAGCACGGGGTTCTGTGGCCAGTTGCTCACCTTGCGCCTCTCATGGCAACTCTGGTAGGCTAGGTCAGGCTAACCTCTCCGCAACCTTACTCACAAGAACCGGGGCCCTGGTAAGTCTCTTGGCTCCTGAAGACAGAGGAT
This sequence comes from Carlito syrichta, assembly GCF_000164805.1. NCBI lineage: Eukaryota > Metazoa > Chordata > Mammalia > Primates > Tarsiidae > Carlito > Carlito syrichta. The sequence goes on along the minus strand of NW_007129910.1, from coordinate 10,356 downwards.
GTTAGGACCAACAGCTAGTCAGTAACACTGAGAAGTTAAGTCTCCAGGACCCTGGGGGGTGTCTCTTAAGTAAGGAAGGGGACTGCTGTCCTTGGCCTCTGGGGATGCCCTGGTGGAAACGCACCATCCAGGAGGAAGACTGAGTAGGCATTTGAGCCGTACCTGTCCAGAGGCTGCCTGGAGTAGTCCAAGGGTGCATGCACACATCCTGGGAGAGTCCATGAGAGGCTCCACACTATCCTGTGCCTGCCCAGTGGTGGAGGAGCTGTGAAGGCTACTTCAGGGGGACTGTACTCATTCTGGTCTAGTGATTTATCTCTCTATCTTCATGACAACACCATGCTGCTCTATAATTATTGTGGCTTTATTGGAAGACTTGAAATCAGGAGTATTGGCTCCAACTTGGTCTTTTTTTCAACATTGTTTTAGATATTATAGATCCTTTACCTTTACCTATGAGTTTTAGAATCATTTTGTCTGCACAAAAAAGTCTGCTTGACAGGGATCATGCTGAATGCAGATGAATTTGGAGAAACAGACATCTTAAAGATGTTGAGTCGTCTGACTCATGACCATGATACGTGTCTTTCTAAATCTTTCTCAGCAGTGTTCTGTAGTTTACAGATCTTGTGTCAGGTTTATCCCCAAGAGTTTCATATTTTCTGAAGCTACTTATATGTTATTTTTTAATTTTTCTTATTTTGTATCACTAGTTTGAAGAAATGCAGACTTTTTCTTTGTATGTTACTCTGTGGTCTGCAAACTTGCCACTCTCGCTTGTTAGTTAAAGTCATTTAAATACAATTTTTCTACACAGATGAACATGGAGATAATTTCACTTCTTCTTTTCTAACATGGCTGCCTTTTATGTCTTTTTCTTGTCTTATTGTACTGACTACATCCTCTAGTGCAATATTGAGTAGAATAGAAACTACGAGTGACATTCCTTGTCTTTCTCCTGATCTTAGTGGGATGTATCCAGTCTTTCATCATCAACTATGATGTTTTCATAGGTTTTCTTTTTTTGTTGTCGATTTGCTTTATTTTGTTGAAGAAGCCCCCTTCTCTCTGTCCTTTGCCATGTGCTTTTGTGAAGAATGAGTTGGGTTTTTTCAACTGCTTTTTCTGCATCATTTGGATGAAAATACAGTTTTCCTGTTTTAGTTTGTTCTCTTTTTATTAATTTTATTTTTATTTTTTGAGTTGGAGTCTCACTCTGTCACCCAAACTGGAGTACAGTGGCATGCTCCCAGCTACCATAGCCTTGACCTGCTGGGCTCCGGTGATCCTTCTGCCTCAGCCTTCCAAGTAGCTGGAACTACAAGTGTGTTCTACCATGTCCAGCTAATTTTTTGACTTATTATAGAAATGAAGTCTCACCAAGTTGCTTAGGCAGGTCTCAAACCTGTGGGCTCAGATATCTTTTGTTTTCTGTAATAATTTTTTTTTGTAGAATGGTGATTATTTCTTCCTTAAAAGTTTGGTAGAATTGGTGAATTAGTCTGGACCTGGAGTTTTTTTGTAGAAAAGTTTTAGATACAATTCTGTTTTCTTAATAGTTGTAGGGACAAATAGGTTATTCATTTCTTTTTGAGTGAGCTTTGGTGGTTTGTTTCTTCCAACAAATTTGTCCACTTCATATAAATTTTCAAGTTTATTAGTATACGTTTATATTAGTTTCCTAGAGTTGCTGTAGCAAGTTACCATAAACGAGGTGACTTAAAACAACTGAAATTGTTGGCTCACATTTGTGGAGGCTAGAAGTCCACAATCAAGGTGTGAGCAGGGTTTGTTCCTTCTAGGAGCTCTGGGGGCATCTGTTCTGTGCCCCTCTACTAGTTTCTGGGGATTGTTGGGAATCCTTGGTATTCCTTGGTGTTTCACGTTTCCACCACAATTTCTGCCTCCATCTTCCCATGACATTCTTCCTGTATTTTTCTGTGTCCAAACATTCCTCTTTTATAAGGACATCAGTCATTGGATTTAAATCCATTCTAACCTGGCCTGACCTCATCTTAACTTTTTTCAACTGCAAATCCCGTTTTCAATTAATGTCACTTTCACAGGTTCCAGGTAGACATTTTTTTTAGACTTAAGTACTCTTTAGCCCAGAACAATAACATTCTTTTATTATCAGTTTAATATCTCTAGTAATGTAGCTTCTTTCATTCATGATTTTTGTAATTTGTGATCTCTGTCCTTCTCTCTTTTTCTGACTACAAGTTGAATGATATTATTGATCTTTCTAAGGAAGTTTTTAAAATTCCATTGATTTATTTACAGTTTTTTGCTTTTCTGTGTTTTATTTATGTTATTTCCTTTCTTCTACATACTTATGTCTAATTTTCCTTGTTTTCTGATTTATAAAGGTGGAAGTTGACATCATTGACTTGAAATCATTCTTCTTTTCGATACAGTGTTTAGTGCTATACGTTTCCTCTTAGTATTTCCTAAGTAGCACTTTACAAATTTCTATATACCATGCTTTCATTTCTATCAGTTCAAAATAATTTCTCATTTCACTTTTTATTTTTGTCTAGTGTCGGAGACCTGCTCCGACAGAGGGTGGGTTAAGACCCACACCGGAGAATCTGGACGGTGAGAAGAGACCACTTGGAGGCAGTCCTTCTGGGAACAGTCTGATCAGGACTGAAGCCAAATTTTATTTGGACTCCTTCCAACTTATATACCATTTTCTGTACCCTCCAGCAGTGTGATAATCACTTGCTGGGGCATACAGATTCCATGCATATCGTGCTTTACAAACTATGCATCACAAGACCACCACGAGACCCGCAAGCTCCAAGCAGACAATTCGAACTCCATGATGCCTGTCGTGCTTCACAAAACCCACATTAAGGTCACACGTGCACAATTTCAATACAGATTGTTCAAAGTGTTTTCCATAATGTTCAATAAATCGTTCATATTATACTCTTTGTTCTAAACCCTGATTAATACAAAAAACTTTCTAAGTTAACTCTAGGTTCAATCCAAGTTCACTGACTCCTAATATTTTTTAACGATTAATATTATCAACTTAACACTATACTATAATCTATAAGTTTACTTAAATGACTTAACTGTTAGTTATACTATTAACCTATTATGATTTAACGTAGTGTCCTGTAATTCTATAACAATTAAAACTTATTCTTAAACTATAAAACCTAACCATGACTTAAGTGAATTTCCTATGTCTAAACTTTAACTTTTATATAATCTAATGATTGAACTTTAATACTATGCTATATCCTATTAAGCTAATACCTCATCATTAATTCTTTTATAAATCGTATAGTAACTATTATATTTGAATAATGTAGCAAAAGGAAACAAAACAGCAAGCATAAACTTACTCAAATATACTATAAAATGTAAATGCAACTATGAGTGTATATGTATATATTTTATCCTAACAAGTCTACTCTAAAAACCAAATAGTAGCTGTCACACTCTTGAACAAGGAAATGCATGGCCGCCATGACGGTGGCCATGGGCTGAAGCAAACAGAGTTTCAGTATTTAATGAAACAAAAGAAAACGTTCTGCCTGGCTAGAGGCAGGGCGATAAAACTATTTAGTTTCTAATCTTAGCCCTAGGGGAGACTGCTTTCGGGAACAAGAGCTGATTAACCAATCTACCAGGAAATAGAAGTTAAAAAATATCTAGAAAGAAGTACAACTTAGAAAGACAGAGAAAAATAATTCTGCTGTGCACTTTCCATCAGGTGTATAGAGATTTACTTATAAGTTTTACTGCCATGTATGCACACTGGTCACTATTCACACGCCAATATTATAGGTATAACTGATATCCTATGTCAGAGGCAATCTTCCAGATGGGCCTTTACAGGCCTCAGCCATGTAGCTATAGATGTTGGCTCCCAACAGTCTAGTGTGTTATTTATAAGCGTGTTGCTTAGTTTCTAGATATTTGGAAAATTTTCAGATGACTTTCTGTTATTTCTTTCTTTCTTTCTTTCTTTCTTTCTTTCTTTCTTTCTTTCTTTCTTTCTTTCTTTCTTTTTGAGTTGGAGTCTCACTCTGTCATCCAGACTGGAGTGCGGTGGCATGCTCCTGGCCCTCGCAGCCTCAACCTGCTGGGCTCCAGTGATCCTTCCACCTCAGCCATCCAAGTAGCCAGCACTACAGGGATGTGCTGCCATGCTTGGCTAATTTTTTATTTATTGTAGGGATGAGGTCTTGCCATGTTGCCTGGGCTAGTCTGAAACCCACAGACTCAGGCAATCCACTCACCTCAGCCCCCCAATATGCTGGGATTACAGGCTGAGCCACCAAACCTGGCCTGTCATTGATTTCTGACATAGGTACTTTGTGGTCAGAGAGAACAGACTTTTTATTTCTTGAATCCTCTTAAATGTATACACGTTTGTTTTATAGTCCAGAATATGCTTTATCTAAGTGAATTATTCTCAGTGTACT
>NW_007129910.1:0-5813 GCF_000164805.1 Carlito syrichta | reverse complement strand
AACTTTCTACTTACTCTATCAATTATTGAGAATGAGGAATTGAAGTCTTTAACTACAATTGCAGATTTCTATTGTTCTTGCGGGTCTTTCGTTTTTTTTCTTTTTCCCCCCATACAATACTAATGTATCCTTGCAAGTCTTTCAGTATTTTATTCATGTAATTTAAAGCTCTGCTATGAGGGCAAACAATGGGTGAGATTTTTTATGTCCTTGTGATTTTAAAACAAACTTTCTTGCTCATAGTAATACTTATTTTTTTTTGCCCTGAGACTTACTTTATCTGACATTAATATAGCCACTCCAACTTTCATTTTCTTAGTATCTTTAGCATGGCATATCTTTTTTTCTATATCTTTACTTTTAACTTATGTATCTCTTTACTTCAAATGTATTTCTTATAGGCAGTTTATAGTTGGGCAATGCCTTTTAATTCAATTTGGCAATATCTGCCACTTAATTGGGGGAATTTTGTTCATTTATATTTAATATGTTTATTGATATTGTTAGGTTTGAACCTACTGTCTTACTTTTTGTTTTATGTTGGCCCCATCAATTCTTTGGCCTCCTCTTCCTCTTTCTCAGATTTCTTTAGGATTAATTGAAAATTTTTAAAAATGATTTTACATTATCTACATTTTAACTTTGTTGTGCTATTTTATGCTGTTTTGTGATCACTTTATATTTTTCAGTATACATATTGTTATACATTGCTTAAAATAGGAATACTTTGTGAGAAGTGCATCCTTAAGTGATTACATAATTGTGTACATTTGTAGAGTGTACTTACACAAACCTAGATGACAGAGGCTAATACACATCTAGCCTCCATGGTATAGCCTGTTCCTCCTACTAATCTGTATAGCAGATGTGAAATGATAGCAAGCTAAATATAATTGTAAATGGAGCCTGAAGGTTTGACTGAATCGCTGCAATCTCATTATAAAACTTGAACAGATGAGGAGTTGCTTCTTTCTTTCTAATCTTTTTTTTTTTGAGTCAGAGTCTCACTCTGTCACCCAGGCTGGAGTGCAGTGGCACACTCACAGTCACCACAGCCTTGATCTGCTGGGCTAAGGCAATCCACCTCAGCCTTCCAAGTAGCTGGAAGCACAGACATACACCACCATGCCCAGCTAATTTTTCTTGATTTATTGTAAAGATGAGGTCTCACTAAGTTGCCCAGGCTAGTCTTGAACACATGGGCTCAGGCATTCCTCTCCCCTTGGCCTCCCAAAGTGCTTGGATTATAGGCATAAGCCACCATGCCTAGCCTAGTTGCTTTTTATGGATAAGCAAAAAAGTGGTTTTTTTGAGGTGGAATCTACTGGTGAAGATGCTGTGAATATTATGACAATGAAAGTTTTAGAGTGTTCCATAAAGTTAGATGATAAAGCAGCAGCAGGGTTGGAGAGGATTGATTCCCAACTTTGAAAGAAATTTTTCTCTGGGTCCAACAACATTACATGCTACAGGAATTCTTTCATGGAAGGAAAAGTCAATTAATGTGGTAAACTTCATTGTTATCTTATTTGAAGAAACTGCTGCAGCCACCCCAACCTTCAGCAACCACCACCCTGACCAGTCAGCATCCATCAACATTGAGGCAAGATGCTCTACCAGCAAAAGAATTATAATTTGCTAAAACCTCAGATTATTTCTAGCATTTTTAAGTAATAAAGTATTGTAAATTAAATGTATATTATATATATTTTTAGGAAATCTGTAGTTCCCCAAACCTTGACTACAGACTTGTCTTGCAATCTTAAAAATTTCATAGCGGCCAGGCTTGGTGGCTCAGCTTATAACTCCAGCATTTTGGGAGGCTGAAGTGAGTGGATTTCCTGAGTCAACAGGTTCAAGCCCAGCCTGGGCAACTTGATGAGACCTTGTCTCTACAATAAATCAAAAATTAGCCAGGCATGGTAGTGCATGCCTTTAGTTCTGGCTACTTGGAAAGCTGAGGCATAAGGATCACCAGAGCCCATCAGGTCAATGCTGGGGTGACTGTGAGCCTGCCACTGCACTCCAGCCTAGATGACAGAATGAGACTCTAACTCAAAAAACAAAACTTCGTAGGTTACATAAAGAAAGGTTTTATAAGTCAGGGGAAAGTGTGTGCCTGTACATACACATATACACTAACAAAACAAACTCTGAAACAACTCTTTCTAAGAACATCATTGTTTAAATATTCTAGCTTTTTAATTATAAAAACTGCAGAGAGAAACTGAATATACTAAGAGTGCATAGATTTGGAGAGAAAGAGGCAAGGACGCTTGTGGACCACTTCTAGGTTTTGGGAGTAGTTCTGATCCTGGTTGCAACCTCCAAATTGCCTTGATATACGACGCTTCCAGTAGAATAAATTTTTTGAAGAAGAAAGAAAGCCGGGCTCGGTGGCTCAGCCTGCAATCCCGCGCCTTTGGGAGGCTGAGGTGAGTGGATTGCCTGAGCCCGTGGGTTCGAGACCCGCCTGGGCAGTGAGACTTCATCTCTACAATAAATTAAAAAATCAGCTGGGCATGGTAGCGCATGCCTGTAATTCTGGCTACTGGGAAGGCTGAGGCAGAAGGATCGCCAGAGTCCAGCAGGTCGAGGCTGTGGTGGCTGGGAGTGGCCGCTGCACTCCAGTCTGGGCGACAGAGTGAGACTCCAACTCAAAAAAAATTTTTAAAAAAAGAAAAAGAAAGATAACCAGGAAACAAGAAAGAAAACACAGCCAAAAGATGTGTGTTGAGGGACAACTCTCTATAGAATTTTATGGCAAAGAGGGAAAAAGTCCATCAGTCTATAAGAATAGTCAGTTAATTGAAATCTGAAAGTCTAATTAACACGGAGAGGGGGATTATCTAGGTGTTTTACTGCTAGAAGACCAATGCTCTTCATCACCCAAAGACTCAAAGGGAACAAACAGAAGACCAATTAAGTCAGCGAATAACAAGAGGTTATAGTGCTTATTTTAGGGGGAAGGTGACATTTCATCTATTATTCTCTGGTTCATTGAAGTTTGATGAATGTCTCTGGAAACCAAAAAATAAAATCTAGCTTGGAAAAAAACACTCAACTCAACTCAACTCAAAACTCAATGACAAAGGTGAGATGCTTTTGAAGGAATAAGAGTCCCATTGGTGTCCTTGCTGATCAATAAATATTGGTTGAAACTAGAATGCCAGTTTTATTACTTTTTAGGCAAAGATATTCCAAGCTACAGAATGGAGGTTGAGAACTTTCCTTTCTTCAGTGAGAGGTGTACTCAGAAAATGAAATTCAACCCAGAAACCTTGCTTAGTTGAAAATAAACAAGAGAAATTGAGGAAATGGCTGACTTAAAAGTTTATTTTAAATCAATGTATCTTAGAAGTTGGTCTCTCTGTCCCACCATTTCCCATGTGTGAGACTCTTGTCTAAAAAACCTGGTTTGTTTATAAAAGTCTCAGAATCCAATAGGCAGTTCTGGCATCACATAGATTTGGATATTAACATTTTACAAAATCCCAGAAAGGACACTGTTACTTTGGGTCCTTTGATCAGGAAACAGCAATATTGAACAGCCAGTAGTGTAGGAGATGTTCTGGATTGGGGCTGGGGAAGTGGAGGAGGAATCAGATGCTACATGTAGCTCTGCCCTATGTGGAAGGGGTGAGGAGAGCCTTGCAATGCAGGGTCACATGGGGTCAGTGGGGACCCTAGGCCAAGACCACTCACCACAGGGTCCTGTGTAGGGAGGAAGGGCTGGCTCTGATCCCAGCATGCACAGTCACCCTGAGAGCAGTCCAGGCAGGGTGGCAAGGGTCCTCAGGTGCAGCCACCAACTGTCCCTCACTCAGTCATTGCCTCAGAACCCTTCTTGAAGGGAGAGCTCAGCAGCCCACCCCCATGGCTGCCGCAGAAATGTGCTCATTCAACTCATTGTCAAACAGTATCAGAGTACAGCTTTAACTTCCCCCCATTATTATATAATAATCTCCCAAGCTTTCTCTCTCTCTCACCCCTTCTTCTCCCACAATCACATTCCTAGTTTCTTTTCTGGAATCTTGGTGTAACAGACCATGTCTTGATGCAATCAGGTTGGATTCAGGGCTTACCTTCATTCTGCTTTGTCTGTTACCTTTTTTAACTTTAACCTCATTCCTATTGTACCTGTGCTTTCAGCTCTCCCACATCAAATTTTTGCAGTTTAGAATCCACTCAGGGGTGAGTAAACGTGGGAAAAATTGTTTAGAGTTTTTGAATCTAGCCCAAAAAGTCCAAACTGGAAGTAAAATTTACCTTAATGTATGGCTAGTATATTGCATTAGAGAATGCTATAAAATGATGTAATGGTCTGAATTGTGTTCCCCAAATTGGTATGCTGAAGTATTAATCTCCCAGTACAGCAAAATGAGACTGTATTTGAAGGTGCAGCCTTTAAAGTGGTAAAATGAGATCATTGGGGTGGGCTCTAAACCAATACAACTGTTGTTCTTAAAAATAAGTCAAGTAAGACACATACACAGAGAAAAGACCATGAGAAGACATTCGGAGAAATAGTCACCTACAGACCTAGAAGAGAGCCTTCAGAAGAAACCAACCCCACTGACACCTTTATCTTGGACTCCTAGCTTCCAGAACTGTGAAAAGGAAATTTCTGTTGTTAAAGGCCCTGATCTGTTTTACTTTGTTATGGCAGCCCTAGAAAACTAGAATAAGTGGGTAGAACATTCTACGCTTATTCGTTTAACCATTCCAAAAAGCAGGAATTGAGAAAGACACTCCCAGGAAGCACATGAGATTTGAACTCTGATTAGAGTAGGTGAGCACAAAGGGGGTTTCTATTTGAGGCCTAAAAACATCGAAAGAGCTATCAAAGATGTGTTCTTTTGGCAAATGGACAGGATCCCTCTTCTGGCAGCAGGCACTGTGGAATATTCAGGAAGAACAGATGAGGATCCCTCGTGGACTGCACCCAAATTGGTGGCCACACAGGTATGCACAAGAATTTTCACCTTGACCTCGAAGAGTGAACAATCTGCATGGCATGGCCTCTCCCAAGTCACATTCATTCATCATTAGTTCTTTAGATGGGAAGATGTTGGTCAGAGGCTGCAAAGTCTCACTAGATGGGATGATTAAATTCTGGAGATTTATAGTACAGTATAACACGGTGACAATCATTAATGATAATGTCTTGTATACTGGAAAGTCGCTAAGTGAGTAGATCTGAAACATTCTCTCCACAGTTTCTTACAGCTGCTGGGAGAGCCTCTCAGCATCCGTTAGCAGCATACGTAGAGTCCTCTCGTGGCAGTAACACTGCAAAACCCTAAGGCAGAAATGTCTCTCCTGAATCCTGAAAGCTGCAGTTTTGTTTCATTAGCTTCAGAAGAAAATGTGCCACTGACCTGCACAATGTGTTTTAAGATTCTGCACATAAAGATTTGGTGCTCAAAGGTCCAGTGAAGTCTACTGCTCCCAGAGCAGGTGCCATGAGCCTGGGAGGCACCTGATGGTTAACCCAGTAGAAATGACTCACAAAGAGCTCAGACTGGGGACCTGCTTTGAGGAGCGGTTGAATCAATGCTTAAGATATTGCCCTCATTTTATGCTTACAACACATGTTGGGAGGCCGTAGCAGAAGAAACCGAGCCTGAGCTAATTATGTGCAGGAACCAGTGTGGCAAAAGGGCAGAAATAAATGATTGAGCACTTACTGTATGCCAGAAACTGTTCTAAGCCCCTAACATATATTAACACATTTAATCTCACAACAATCCTATCAAGTAGGTAGTATTACAGACTACAAACTGAGCAAGAGATCCTAATGTGGGGAGATA
>NW_007129909.1:0-993 GCF_000164805.1 Carlito syrichta | reverse complement strand
ATAATTGATAGAGTAAGTAGAAAGTTTGTAAAAACACAAATGATTTGAACCACATTGTCAACCAACCTGTGTCAAGAAATATTAATAGAACACTCCATGCAGTAAAAGCAGAATACACATTCTTTTCAAGTACACTGAGAATAATTCACTTAGATAAAGCATATTCTGAACTATAAAACAAACGTGTATACATTTAAGAGGATTCAAGAAATAAAAAGTCTGTTCTCTTTGACCACAAAGTACCTATGTCAGAAATCAATGACAGGCCAGGTTTGGTGGCTCAGCCTGTAATCCCAGCATATTGGGGGGCTGAGGTGAGTGGATTGCCTGAGTCTGTGGGTTTCAGACTAGCCCAGGCAACATGGCAAGACCTCATCCCTACAATAAATAAAAAATTAGCCAAGCATGGCAGCACATCCCTGTAGTGCTGGCTACTTGGATGGCTGAGGTGGAGGGATTACTGGAGCCCAGCAGGTTGAGGCTGCGAGGGCCAGGAGCATGCCACCGCACTCCTGTCTGGATGACAGAGTGAGACTCCAACTCAAAAAAAAAGAAAGAAAGAAAGAAAGAAAGAAATAACAGAAAGTCATCTGAAAATTTTCCAAATATCTAGAAACTAAGCAACACGCTTATAAATAACACACTAGACTGTTGGGAGCCAACATCTATAGCTACATGGCTGAGGCCTGTAAAGGCCCATCTGGAAGATTGCCTCTGACATAGGATATCAGTTATACCTATAATATTGGCGTGTGAATAGTGACCAGTGTGCATACATGGCAGTAAAACTTATAAGTAAATCTCTATACACCTGATGGAAAGTGCACAGCAGAATTATTTTTCTCTGTCTTTCTAAGTTGTACTTCTTTCTAGATATTTTTTAACTTCTATTTCCTGGTAGATTGGTTAATCAGCTCTTGTTCCCGAAAGCAGTCTCCCCTAGGGCTAAGATTAGAAACTAAATAGTTTTATCGCCCTGCCTCTAGCCAGGGA
>NW_007129908.1:0-865 GCF_000164805.1 Carlito syrichta | reverse complement strand
TTAGATTATATAAAAGTTAAAGTTAGACATAGGAAATTCACTTAAGTCATGGTTACGTTTTATAGTTTAAGAATAAGTTTTAATTGTTATAGAATTACAGGACACTATGTTAAATCATAATAGGTTAATAGTATAACTAACAGTTAAGTCATTTAAGTAAACTTATAGCTTATAGTATAGTGTTAAGTTGATAATATTAATCGTTAAAAAATATTAGGAGTCAGTGAACTTGGATTGAACCTAGAGTTAACTTAGAAAGTTTTTTGTATTAATCAGGGTTTAGAACAAAGAGTATAATATGAATGATTTATTGAACATTATGGAAAACACTTTGAACAATCTGTATTGAAATTGTGCACCTGTGACCTTAATGTGGGTTTTGTGAAGCACGACAGGCATCATGGAGTTCGAATTGTCTGCTTGGAGCTTGCGGGTCTCGTGGTGGTCTTATGATGCATAGTTTGTAAAGCACGATATGCATGGAATCTGTACGCCCCCAGCAAGTGATTATCACACTGCTGGAGGGTATAGAAAATGGTATATAAGTTGGAAGGAGTCCAAATAAAATTTGGCTTCAGTCCTGATCAGACTGTTCCCAGAAGAACTGCCTCCGAGTGGTCTCTTCTTGCCATCCAGATTCTCCGGTGCAGGTCCTAACCCACCCTCGGTCGGAGCAGGTCTCCAACACTAGACAAAAATAAAAAGTTAAATGAGAAATTATTTTGAACTGATAGAAATGAAAGCATGGTATATAGAAATTTGTAAAGTGCTACTTAGGAAATACTAAGAGGAAATGTATAGCACTAAACACTGTATCGAAAAAAAGACGATTTCAAGTCAATGATGTCAACTTCCACCTTTATAA
>NW_007129907.1:0-798 GCF_000164805.1 Carlito syrichta | reverse complement strand
ACTTAGAAGTTTTTTGTATTAATCAGGGTTTAGAACAAAGAGTATAATATGAACGATTTATTGAACATTATGGAAAACACTTTGAACAATCTGTATTGAAATTGTGCACGTGTGACCTTAATGTGGGTTTTGTGAAGCACGACAGGCATCATGGAGTTCGAATTGTCTGCTTGGAGCTTGCGGGTCTCGTGGTGGTCTTGTGATGCATAGTTTGTAAAGCACGATATGCATGGAATCTGTATGCCCCAGCAAGTGATTATCACACTGCTGGAGGGTACAGAAAATGGTATATAAGTTGGAAGGAGTCCAAATAAAATTTGGCTTCAGTCCTGATCAGACTGTTCCCAGAAGGACTGCCTCCAAGTGGTCTCTTCTCACCGTCCAGATTCTCCGGTGTGGGTCTTAACCCACCCTCTGTCGGAGCAGGTCTCTGACACTAGACAAAAATAAAAAGTGAAATGAGAAATTATTTTGAACTGATAGAAATGAAAGCATGGTATATAGAAATTTGTAAAGTGCTACTTAGGAAATATTAAGAGGAAACGTATAGCACTAAACACTATTGAAAAGAAGAATGATTTCAAGTCAATGATGTCAACTTCCACCTTTATAAATCAGAAAACAAGGAAAATTAGACATAAGTATGTAGAAGAAAGGAAATAACATAAATAAAACACAGAAAAGCAAAAAACTATAAATAAATCAATGGAATTTTTAAAAACTTCCTTAGAAAGATCAATAATATCATTCAAATTGTAGTCAGAAAAAGAGAGAAGGACAGAGATCACAAATTACAAG
>NW_007129906.1:0-800 GCF_000164805.1 Carlito syrichta | reverse complement strand
GAAAATGGTATATAAGTTGGAAGGAGTCCGAATAAAATTTGGCTTCAGTCCTGAACAGACTGTTCCCAGAAGAACTGCCTCCGAGTGGTCTCTTCTCACCATCCAGATTCTCCGGTGTGGGTCCTAACCCACCCTCAGTCGTAGCAGGTCTCCGACACTAGACAAAAATAAAAAGTTAAATGAGAAATTATTTTGAACTGATAGAAATGAAAGCATGGTATATAGAAATTTGTAAAGTGCTACTTAGGAAATACTAAGAGGAAATGTATAGCACTAAACACTATCGAAAAGAAGAATGATTTCAAGTCAATGATGTCAACTTCCACCTTTATAAATCAGAAAACAAGGAAACTTAGACATAAGTATGTAGAAGAAAGGAAATAACATAAATAAAACACAGAAAAGCAAAAAACTATAAATAAATCAATGGAATTTTTAAAAACTTCCTTAGAAAGATCAATAATATCATTCAACTTGTAGTCAGAAAAAGAGAGAAGGACAGAGATCACAAATTACAAAAATCATGAATGAAAGAAGCTACATTACTAGAGATATTAAACTGATAATAAAAGAATGTTATTGTTCTGGGCTAAAGAGTACTTAAGTCTAAAAAAAATGTCTACCTGGAACCTGTGAAAGTGACATTAATTGAAAACGGGATTTGCAGTTGAAAAAAGTTAAGATGAGGTCAGACCAGGTTAGAATGGATTTAAATCCAATGACTGATGTCCTTATAAAAGAGGAATGTTTGGACACAGAAAATACAGGAGATGTCATGGGAAGATGGAGGCAGAATTGTG
>NW_007129905.1:0-797 GCF_000164805.1 Carlito syrichta | reverse complement strand
ACAAAAAAAGAAAACCTATGAAAACATCATAGTTGATGATGAAAGACTGGATACATCCCACTAAGATCAGGAGAAAGACAAGGAATGTCACTCGTGGTTTCTATTCTACTCAACATTGCACTAGAGGATGTAGTCAGTACAATAAGGCAAGAAAAAGACATAAAAGGCAGCCATGTTAGAAAAGAAGAAGTGAAATTATCTCCATGTTCATCTGTGTAGAAAAATTGTATTTAAATGACTTTAACTAACAAGCGAGAGTGGCAAGTTTGCAGACCACAGAGTAACATACAAAGAAAAAGTCTGCATTTCTTCATACTAGTGATACAAAATAAGAAAAATTAAAAAATACCATACAAGTAGCTTCAGAAAATATGAAACTCTTGGGGATAAACCTGACACAAGATCTGTAAACTACAAAACACTGTTGAGAAAGATTTAGAAAGACATGTATCATGGTCATGAGTCAGACGACTCAACATCTTTAAGATGTCTGTTTCTCCAAATTCATCTGCATTCAGCATGATCCCTGTCAAGCAGACTTTTTTGTGCAGACAAAATGATTCTAAAACTCATAGGTAAAGGTAAAGGATCTATAATATCTAAAACAATGTTGAAAAAAAGACCAAGTTGGAGCCAATACTCCTGATTTCAAGTCTTCCAATAAAGCCACAATAATTATAGAGCAGCATGGTATTGTCATGAAGATAGAGAGATAAATCACTAGACCAGAATGAGTACAGTCCCCCTGAAGTAGCCTTCACAGCTCCTCCTCCACTGGGCAGGCACAGGATAGTGTG
>NW_007129904.1:0-1187 GCF_000164805.1 Carlito syrichta | reverse complement strand
CCCTTCCCCAGCTCAGCATGTAGAGACAGGGCTTCATTCTCTTGAAGCCTGAATGTTTCCTCTTTGTATGTGAATGTTGTCACACCCAAACAGCACAATATCCATTCTTTATCCAAGATTCCTAAGTTAGATTTATTCTTTTATTTTCAGCAAGTGGTCAAAAATCCTTCAGGTTATTAAATAATAATAATATCAAAATGTTCACTGAATGTCTCAGGCAGTCCAGACTGCTGCAACAAAAAGCCGTACACCCAATGGCTTGTAAATAACAGAAATTTACTTCTCCCCATTTTGGAGGCTGGAAGTCTGAAATCCAGGAGCCAATCTGATTGGGTTCTGGTGAAAGCTTCATTTGAGCTGCAGGCAGTCAACTCGTCCCTGAATTCTTATGTGGTAGAGAGAGAGAGGAAGCAAGTTCTCTCTCATCCCATCCATGAAGACCCCACCCTCGAGACCCAATCACGTTTGGGGCTGGTTTCAACATATTAATTTGGGGACATAAACATTCAGACTATAACTCTAAGTGAATCCAGTTTAAGTTAAAGTTCTTACTTGTATTTCAGGAAAGGGTGTCACATTTTGCTGTTTCCCCCCCATTTATCACCAATTGACTCTCCATCCATGTGCCTCCCCCACAGATGTGGGAGAAGACAGAGACTGGATGGGCATGAGCCCCTGGAAAGTTGTGGCTCCTCCTGTTCAGACCAACAGTGTCAGGGCAGCAGTGCCTGGAAAGGCTTTGAAGGGCAGGAACGGTGTTACAGTGACCTCCCTGAGAGGCTATACACCTTTTAGTTCAACAGCTTTGGGCTGGATCATATGCATGTCCTCAAACAAATGACCTGTCTCTCCAAGTGTCCCAGGAGAAAACTAGGCCCAAGACAGCAAGTCTGATTCTCAAGAGCCTTCGGTAACACTAATTACAATAAGCAAAGCTGATGACTGGTGATGTGCCTGCGTCTAGTACTCCTAGCAACCCTAGCAATTGTCTATGTTGCTCTGGTCCCTTGGGCATTTCAAGGCTCCTAAAAATTAGGAAACCTGCTAAGGTCACCCAGTTGGTAAGAGGCCCAGTGAGTCAGGCTGAATCCCGCAAGTGCCACAGATTCCCATGGTCACAAAAGTGTTTTTGTGGGTCCATGGTACTGGATGGCTCAGTGACACTCCTGGGTGATGGTGGACGATAA
>NW_007129903.1:0-872 GCF_000164805.1 Carlito syrichta | reverse complement strand
ATGAGAAAGAGAAAAAGAGAGAGACCAGTCTAGTATATCAAAGCATACACACTGACTGAAAATGTGCCCCCCTTATGATCCAACAATTCTACATCTGGATAGAAGTTCAAGGTTGCACTATGAGACATATGCCTGAATAGTCCTCCTTGTCTGGGTCACCGGGGTCTCTCCTTCTCCTCTCCATTAAAATAGCAAAATATCAGCAAAAATGCAAATGCCACTATTAGGGGAATAGATAAATAAAACATGGAATATTTATCCAATGAAGCAGTATTTGGCACACAAATAAAAGCTAGATCTCTATGAATCAGCATTGATAATTTCTCAAAAAATACAATGTTTAATATAAAAAGACTACAAAATAAGACTCTTAGAACAATATCATTTATATACATTTTAGAAGCACAAAAAATAATATTCTCAGTCACTCATGAAGAACATATAATATACAAGCCAAAAGGAACAGACTGAAAAGATACAGATCAAATCACTACGGTGGACAAAATAGGCTGGAGGAGGGGGCTGGCAGGTCAAAGGGACCTTGTCTGTACACGGTACGTCATAATTTCATTCTTTAGAAAGCAAAGCCTTGCTATATTAAAGCTTGTTAATTCTATAAAATGTATCTATGAGTGCTTGGTATATTTTCAGTTTTATTGCAATTTTAAGATTTCTATATTTAAATTCATATATTTCATAGAAAAGTTTAGAAGGTTCTGGGAGGTAATGTTACAAAATGATTTTTTTTCTCTTCAAATTTTTCTGTACTTTTCAAATTTTCTCTTCTAGATATATAACTTTTATAATCAGTAGACAGATAGACCCATTTCCTAAGAGCGAATTTATTTCATGCCTCTGGACTTTTGATACAA
>NW_007129902.1:0-840 GCF_000164805.1 Carlito syrichta | reverse complement strand
ATCATCCGGGGCTTCTTTGGTCACACTGAGTAAGTCCCCTCTCTGCACTTCTTCTCACACCTCTGTCCCATCCCTCTTCCATAGTCTTGTGGAGGAACTAGCTCCATGTTCATCAGGCCAGGAATACCTGTACTGCCAGATACAGGTGAACTAAGAGTGGTCTAAACCCCCAACCCTCCTCTACCCACTGTCCCAGGGTGCAGCGACTGTTGCGTCCTCTGAAGGATGCATGCAGGGTCCTGACTCTTTCAGGGTTCATGCCCTCTCCATCAGTGCCCTCCCTTAGCCACACACCCAGGCCCACAGCCTTCCTGACAGCCCAATCCGTCAGATATAACCCAACCTCCTTGCCTGGCACACCGGGGTCTCTCCTCCTCCTCTCCATCCTCACTTCCCACTTTCATGCCCTCCCAAACACACTCATACACACCCGCACATGCACACTTATGCATGTCTGTACAGGCATACACACATGCATACATATACATAGCATGTACTTGCACACACTCATGCACGGCATGCACACTTGTATACACAAGTGCTCACTCCCACACACAGGTGTGCATGTACACACACAAGCACAAACACACATACGTGCATGTATGCTTGAGCACGTGCACACATGTACAAGCTCTAACACACACACGCACACACACGAGTGTACACACACATGCTTGCATGCACAAACTCACCCGTGTATGCACGCACACACTTCCAAAGCATGCAAGTCTCTGAATGTGCTCTCCAGTCCCTGCCTCTGGACACGGGCTGCTCTGTTCACCTGGATCCCTTCAGCCCTCCATCTTCTTTCTTTCTAACTTGTCACCGGGGCCCAGCCCA
>NW_007129901.1:0-814 GCF_000164805.1 Carlito syrichta | reverse complement strand
GGTGCAGCGACTGTTGCATCCTCTGAAGGATGCATGCAGGGTCCTGACTCTTTCAGGGTTCATGTCCTCTCCATCAGTGCCCTCCCTTAGCCACACACCCAGGCCCACAGCCTTCCTGACAGCCCAATCCATCAGATATAACCCAACCTCCTTGCCTGGCACACCGGGGTCTCTCCTCCTCCTCTCCATCCTCACTTCCCACTTTCATGCTCTCCCAAACACACTCATACACACCTGCACATGCACACTTACGCATGTCTGTACAGGTATACACACATGCATACATATACATAGCATGTACTTGCACACACTCATGCATGGCATGCACACTTGTATACACAAGTGCTCACTCCCACACACAGGTGTGCATGCACACACAAGCACAAACACACATACGTGCATGTATGCTTGAGCACGTGCACACATGTACAAGCTCTAACACACACACGCACACACGCAAGTGTACACACATGCTTGCATGCACAAACTCACCCATGTATGCACGCACACACTTCCAAAGCATGCAAGTCTCTGAATGTGCTCTCCAGTCCCTGCCTCTGGACACGGGCTGCTCTGTTCACCTGGTCCCTTCAGCCTCCATCTCCTCCTTTCTAACTTGTCACCGGGGCCCAGCCTAGACACAGCTGCACCAGCAGGAGTCACACAGAGAACAGAGATTCCTTACTGGTCTTCCACTTCCCATACCCCTTTTAAAAAAATCCTAGCTCAGAACATGTCTTCCTCTCTTTACAATTTTCCATGGCTCCCAGTGAGATTTACACTCCCCAAAACCTATGGTGGGGAGACAGAGACA
>NW_007129900.1:0-781 GCF_000164805.1 Carlito syrichta | reverse complement strand
TGAAGAATGAGCTGTATGGTCATCAAGGAAGACCAACAATTTATCTAAAGAAATCAGGAGAAGAATTTAATATGAACAGAGTCTAGAATCATCATCAAAAAACGACTATGGAATGCCAACTCTGTACCCAGAGAGAGATGGATAGATAGATGATAGACAGATATAAATAAAAGTATCTAAATTCCACAGGGAGTTTTGCAGTTTTGAAAATAGTATTGTCCTTTTAAGATGAAGGTACTGAGCTCAGAGAATTTCAATTACTTTTCCACCAAGTAGAAACAGTAAAAGGCAGAAAATTTCATTGTTACATATATCACCAATAAAGTTTGTTGATGTTAATTTTTACATTAATTTTGGCCAAATAAATCTTACTGACCACTGAAAACCTATATGTAAAGCAAACCCTTTCTCTAGTGTAAAATTGAATATGCTTTCAAAGCAGTGTACATAATTACTCATTCTAAAATTATAGGACTTGATTTTGAGTTAACAATGACAAAATGCCAATGACTACTCAGTTAATATTTGAAATTAAATATACAGTTAGTCTTCAATGATGCTAAAGATTGTCATCATTTTCTGTGTTCCCACACAAAAGTTGATGCAGAAATGGTTATGTAATTAACTGATTGTTTGTTATTAAAAAGACATAGAATATCTAACCCTATATGTTAGGCAGAATAATGGCAACAAAAAATGTCTACTTTCTAATCTTCAAACTTCTAAATATGGTACAGGTTTGAAAATGTAATGAAAATATAGATTATTGTCTATTATCAGT
>NW_007129899.1:0-976 GCF_000164805.1 Carlito syrichta | reverse complement strand
TGACCACTGAAAACCTATATGTAAAGCAAACCCTTTCTCTATTGTAAAATTGAATATGCTTTCAAAGCAGTGTACATAATTACTTATTCTAAAATTATAGGACTTGATTTTGAGTTAACAATGACAAAATGTCAATGACTACTCAGTTAATATTTGAAATTAAATATACAGTTAGTCTTCAATGATGCTAAAGATTGTCATCATTTTCTGTATTCCTACACAAAAGTTGATGCAGAAATGGCAATGTAATTAACTGATTGTTGTTATAAAAAGACATAGAATATCTAACCATATATGTTAGGCAGAATAATGGCAACAAAAAATGTCTACTTTCTAATCTTCAAACTTGTAAATATGGTACAGGTTTGAAAATGTAATGAAAACAGATTATTGTCTATTATCAGTTCAGGTCCAATCTAATTACATGATCTGGAGTTTTAAAAAAAGATGTGGCAGAAGAATTTAGATTCAAAGCATAATATGGCTTGGATATTTGCCTCCTCTAAACTCATTAAAAAGTAATCCCCAATATTGAAGATGGGGCTTAGTGGGAGGTGTTTCATGGGAGCAGATTCCTCATGAGTGGCTTAGTGCTGTTCTCATGGTTAGGAGTGACTTCTCACTCTATTGGTTCAAGCAAGAGCTTGTAGTTTGAAATAGCCTAGAACCTTCTTTTTCTCTTTTGCCTCCTCTCTCATCATGTGACACACCAGCTGTCCTTCCCCTTCTGCCATGATTGTAAGCTTTCTGAGGCCTTATCAGAAGCAAATGCTGACTCTATGCTTATGCAGTCTGTAGAACTATGAACCAAATAAACTTCTTTACTTTATAAGATACCCAGCCTCAGGTAGTCCTTTATAGCAGTGCTAACTGAATTAATACAAAGCATGAGAAAGACTAGATGTATAATTACTGATGTGAAGGTGGAGGAGGAAATATTAAGATATGCAGTAAGAGAGAAACTCCTGGCAAGTTA
>NW_007129898.1:0-806 GCF_000164805.1 Carlito syrichta | reverse complement strand
TCTAACCATATATGTTAGGCAGAATAATGGCAACAAAAAATGTCTACTTTCTAATCTTCAAACTTGTAAATATGGTACAGGTTTGAAAATGTAATGAAAACAGATTATTGTCTATTATCAGTTCAGGTCCAATCTAATTACATGATCTGGAGTTTTAAAAAAAGATGTGGCAGAAGAATTTAGATTCAAAGCATAATATGGCTTGGATATTTGCCTCCTCTAAACTCATTAAAAAGTAATCCCCAATATTGAAGATGGGGCTTAGTGGGAGGTGTTTCATGGGAGCAGATTCCTCATGAGTGGCTTAGTGCTGTTCTCATGGTTAGGAGTGACTTCTCACTCTATTGGTTCAAGCAAGAGCTTGTAGTTTGAAATAGCCTAGAACCTTCTTTTTCTCTTTTGCCTCCTCTCTCACCATGTGACACACCAGCTGTCCTTCCCCTTCTGCCATGATTGTAAGCTTTCTGAGGCCTTATCAGAAGCAAATGCTGACTCTATGCTTATGCAGTCTGTAGAACTATGAACCAAATAAACTTCTTTACTTTATAAGTTACCCAGCCTCAGGTAGTCCTTTATAGCAGTGCTAACTGAATTAATACAAAGCATGAGAAAGACTAGATGTATAATTACTGATGTGAAGGTGGAGGAGGAAATATTAAGATATGCAGTAAGAGAGAAACTCCTGGCAAGTTATTGAATTCTGTCAACCTCTTTAAGAGACTGTAAGATTTCTCCCCAGAGCCTTCAGGCAAGTCAAGACATTATTTCAGCCTTTTGATACCCAGAGTTGAGGAGTCAGTCAAGCT
>NW_007129897.1:0-811 GCF_000164805.1 Carlito syrichta | reverse complement strand
ACACATCAGAATTTTTCAGTAGTAAAAAAGCCGTCTCTTTCATAGACAAATTTCAGATTTATCCCAGTCTTAGTATATTGTTTTATTAAATGTTCACTCAGAACAATGCTCTTGAGCATATTTCCTAGAACTGAAAAGCATAGATTACCAGAAGAATGAATCATTAGCTCATATTATAATCTACATATAGAGTAGAAAATATTAATGAATATTCATCATAATAAATATATCAAAGCTTTCTTTTGGGAAATTAAATAATTGTCTTAATAGTATATGTCTATAATTAGAAATTGGTTTACAATAAGTGAAGTCTAAACAAAGAAAAAGGGAAAAAACTTTGTGTATCACTTACAAGGGAGAGTCTATCTTTAACACTTACATGATGTTCTTATAATTGATTTATTGAATTTAATACTAAATTGTGAAAATACTTGAGGATATTTAACTAAAGATCTTTCTCAATAATTCAATATCAGTATTAGGTTTTTATGTTGTAAGCAGTTGAAAAATATATTTGTAGTGGCTGAATATCTCTCACTTCAGAAAGCCACGTGTTGTGCAAAATGTTTTACTGAAAAAAAAATCTTGTCTTTTACTTCACCTCATACAAACAACTCATATCAGAGATGTACGTAAATACTCTTTTCACTTTGACAGTTTAAGATAAATGTGAAGACTTTAAAAATAAGCTAAATTCACACTAAAACAACTGCATATTTACTTTGCTTTAAATATATATATTTTAAAGTTATGTAATATGCTCATGCACATGCATATTCAAAGTTTCACATCACATGCAATCATCTCAATG
>NW_007129896.1:0-775 GCF_000164805.1 Carlito syrichta | reverse complement strand
CTACCACGCCTGGCTGATTTTTGATTTATTGTAGAGATGCGGTCTTGCCAGGTTGCCCAGGCAGGTCTTGAACCCGCGGGCTCAGGTAATCCACTCACCTCAGCCTCCCAAGGCACGGGATTACAAGCTGAGCCACCGAGCCCGGCCTCATCTATTTCTTATAACAAAATAAATTCCAGATAATCAAAAAATTTAAAAAAAACTATAAATTACAATCGTAAGTTTTACTTTAAAAATTAGCAAGTGAGAAAAATACCTAAAAACTGACACACAAAATAGAAAATATAAAAGATATAATTAATGAATTTAGACTTAAATTATTTTCCCAGAAGGAGCAGAGAAAAAAGTGCCTGTGACCTAGTACACTAATTTACAAAGACATAATATATTATGAAGTCAAGTTAAAGCAATCAGATGAACAAAAGTGTGGATAAAAGTTATGAATAGGTATCTTCCAGAAAAAAAATGTAAATCACAAGTAAGCATATGAAAAAGATGAACTCAGTAGTGATTTAAAAAATACTAAATAAAAATGTATTCTTCCCACTCATTAATTATTAAAAATTACTAAGTTTTGGCATATCCAGTGTTATTAAGGAGAGGAAAAAGCATTCTAAATCATTGTTTTGGGTCTGTAAAGTGAGAGAGAAAACTTGGCAATACACGCTTAGATACCAAAAGAGATTATTTTTTATAAGTGCATTTCTTCTGCATTATTCTTATGCAGCTAAAGAATGCAACTAAAGAAGTTCACAGAGGTGAATTATGGTACGTG
>NW_007129895.1:0-748 GCF_000164805.1 Carlito syrichta | reverse complement strand
AATTTTTTAAATTAATTTTAAAAAAATATTAAAATGAGATATTGGCACACTATTACTTTTTAGGATAACAAAAAATATTATGAAACAATTTAACATAATTGAATATAACAATGAGATTATGTAATTTTCAAGTGATTTGTAACAGACAGATTCTAAATTACTTTAATTATGACCTGTTTTAGGGAATGTGAAAAATGACTAGTTTAAACTGACTATACTGAAGAGAAAACATATAAGAACAAATAATCTATTTGTTCTTTCTTTAGAATCACTTTTCTAAGATTTGACAATTATTTTCATTAATATATGTAATTTGTTGAACTATTTTAAATATGTTTCAGCAAAGGTAAGTTGGAAATACCCTGAGAGTTTTTAACCTCACATCTTTAAAATTAAAAATTAAAAAAAATTAAAAAGAGCATCTATGATCATAGAGTAACGCTGATTGACATTAATGTAAAACACAATTTTTCTAATTTTAATAATTATATTTATTAAAACATTGAAGAATGTCATTTTTTTACAATAATACCGTTTTATTACTAAAGAATTTTTAAGATCCCATGTGCTTATTTCTATGTTTGTGCAGAGTTTTTCTGTGATGCATTTCTTGTCTTTCTGAAAATTTTCTTTAGAAGAAAAATCCCAGGAAATTCAGAAGATTAAGGTTACTTTAAAAAAATAGACTCTCTTAATTTTTATATTCCTCATCATACATTACATCCATAATTCTGGCAATGAATTCAAT
>NW_007129894.1:0-804 GCF_000164805.1 Carlito syrichta | reverse complement strand
TTAAAAAATACATTAAAAGAAAAAAATACGCAAATGTCATGGTAACATTTTTCAAAAGAAGATATTCAAATGGTCAGTAAACATGAAAACATGCTCAACCTGCATGATTATGTATTAACTTGATGAAAATTAAAACCAGTTAGATACCAACTTTCCCAAGTAAGCATGTACATTATTATAAAGTCAAAAACAATAGTTGCAGGCACAAATGTGGTGGGAAAATAATGCTTATACACTGTTGGTGGGAATGTAAGCCAGTACAACTTTTGTGGAAAATAGTTTGGAGAGTTCTCAAAAAACTAAAATTAGGGGTACTATTTCATTCAGCAATCCCAACACTGAACTGGGTATCTACCCAAAGAAAAATAATATATCAAAAAGACACCTGAACTCATGTTTTTATCACAGCAATATTGAAAATTACAAAGATCTTGGATCAAAGTGCCCATCAACTAATGAGTATACAAGAATAAAGAAAATATTTTTTTTTCTTTTTTTTTTGAGTTGGAGTCTCACTCGGTCGCCCAGACTGGAGTGCAGTGGCCGCTCCCGGCCACCGCAGCCTCGCCCTGCTGGGCTCCGGCGATCCTTCCGCCTCAGCCTTCCGAGTAGCCGGAATTACAGGCACGTGCTACCATGCCCGGTTGGTTTTTTGATTTATTGTAGAGATGAGGTCTCACTGCCCAGGCAGGTCTCGAACCCGCGGGCTCAGGCAATCCACTCACCTCAGCCTCCTAAAGGCGTGGGATTACAGGCTGAGCCACCGAGCCTGGCAGAAATAGTATTTTCATATCATCATCACAC
>NW_007129893.1:0-3727 GCF_000164805.1 Carlito syrichta | reverse complement strand
ATACAGAACCACCATATGATCCACAATTTCACTTCTAGGTATGTGTCCAAAAGAACTGAAAGCAGAGACTCAAGCAGATTTGTACACTGATGTTCATAGCATTATTCACAATAGCCAGAATGCAGAAATGATCCAAATGTCCACCAACAGACAGATACATCGATAAACAATATGTAATATATACTACAATGTGATACTGTTCGGCTATAAAAAGGACTGAAATTTTGATATGCAACATAATGGCCCTTAATAACATTATGCATAGTGTAATAGGCCAGACATGAACAAATATTGTAAAACTCAACTTATATGTGGTACCTAGAATAGACAAATTCATAGAGACAGAAAGTAGAATAAAGGTTACCAGAGACTGGGAGGAGCAAGAAAAAGGGAAGTTAGCTTTCAGTGGGCATAGAATTTTCATTGCAGATGATTAAAAAGTTTTGGGCATATGTAATGGTGCTTGTTACACAACATTGTGAGTGTATTTGATGCCATTAAATCATATATTTATAATTAGTTAAAATGATAAATATGATATATTTTTTCCACAATAAAAAAACATATAGGCATGTCTTTTCTCAGGGGCTTTTTTAATGAATTGCCAAAAGAAAGAAATATAAGATATAGCCTTTAGCAATATTTATGTAACGTAGTGAAATATACTCGGGAACACCAGGCTCAGTGGCTCAGCCTGTAATCCCACGCCTTTGGGAGGCTGAGGTGAGTGGATTGCCTGAGTCCACGGGTTCGAGACCCACCTGAGCAGCGATACCTCATCTCTACAATAAATCAAAAAATCAGCCGGGCATGGTAGTGCATGTCTGTAGTTTCGGCTACTTGGAAGGCTGAGGCGGAAGGATCGCCAGAGCCCAGCAGGTCGAGGCTGTGGTGACTGGGAGTGACCACTGCACTCCAGTCTGGGCAACAGAGTGAGATTCCAACTCAAAAAATAAAAAAGAAATATACTCGGGAATCATTGATCATCTGTAACAAATCTACAGTGTGTGTAGTGTACTTCAGAGCGGTGTGTTAACTTGGAATTTGTACTGTATGAAAGATCTTCAATCAATCCCACAATAGAGGTAATGCAAATTGAAACTATATAAGATACCATGTTATAGCTACCATTAACAAATGCCAAAATTAAAATAGCATACTTTGTTGTTAGGCTGTGAGAAAATGGGCATGCTCATATAAAATTTGGAGATAAAATAGTATAAGTTTTATGAAGAACAATAGACATTGTATACCAAAATACAAATGCACATTCCCTTTGATTAAACAATTTCATTCTAGAAATTTATATCACCAATCTATGTGAATATGTGTGATGTAATTTACATATAAAGTTACTCACTGCTTTATGGTTGCAAGAGCAAATATTGGAAACAACCTATGTAACCATAACTTGGGACCATATTAAACATTTTTAGAACATCTATACAATGGTATAATATGTAGCTAGAAAAGAAAAATGGGGGATGAAGAAAACAACATTCCCCTTTTGACAATTAAGGATTAATTTAAAGCAGACCAAACCTCCCACTAAGAACAACTACAACAACTATATATATATATTTTTTATATTAAAGGCAACAGAGAGCTACTAAGATAGCCAGAACTGGAGAGGCCAAAATCTTGAAGAGAAGGGAAACTAAGATGATTCAAGTCACAGTCCATTTTGCCAGAAGTACAGACAAAGCTGAGAAAATGAGCAAAAAGAGGCTACTAAGAGTCAGAGAAGCTGACAGCTTTTGGCAATCTCAAGAACTGACAGAAAAAAAAAAGAGTTCAGCGTTGCTAAGATATCGAGGAATTGAAGAGCTAAGGAAAAGGAGACTGGAAATATGTCGCTTTTTCCTCATAAGTATTTGTTGATCCTTAATTTGTTTTGACCAAGAGAAGTTTGGCAGGAAGCGGCAGCGAAGTGTAGAGTTTCAACTGGGAAGATTTTTTTTTATTTTTTTGAGTTGGAGTCTCACTCTGTCACCCAGACTGGAGTGCAGTAGCTGCTCCCGGCCACTGCAGCCTCAACCTGCAGGGCTCCGGTGATCCTTCCACCTCAGCCTTTCAAGGAGCTGGAACTACAGGCGCGTGCTACCATGCCCAGCTGATTTTTTGATTTATTGTGGAGATGAGGTCTCGCCAAGTTGCCCAGGTGGGTTTTTAACCCACGGGCTCAGGCAATTCACTCACCTCGACCTCCCAAAGCACAGGATTACAGTCTGAGCCACCGAGCCTGGCCCAGATTTTTTTAAGGAAGTGATGTACAGGGCCACTCAAGAAACATGGACCCCAAGGTCTCTTTTAGGATTCCTTAGAATCACATTCTAGAAATTAAAGGAAAGCAGAAATAGACCAGGCAATACAAAGTTTAAAATACAACCTTAAAACTGCTCAGTCCCGGATTGAAATCACGTAATCTCCCCTATTGTAACTGTCAGAAGTTGAGGTACATAAAGAAAGACCTCAATATTTCACATACCATATGTACCATATAATTATTTTATCCCAAAAAGAAAAATATAGTAAAGAGCAGAAAACAGACAATAAGAATAGATCCAAAGTTTATTCACACAATTGGGTTTCTACCAACAGACTTTAAAATGACTATTAACATGTTTAATAAAATAGAAGGCAAGATGGTGAAGTAAAATCAAACAATTGAACTATTTGTTTGTTTATTTGTTTAGAGTTGGGGGTCCCACTGTGTCACCCAGACTGGAGTGCTGTGGCACCATCACAGCAATCTTGACCTCCTGGGTTCAGGTGATCCTTCCTCCTCAGTCTCCCAAGTAGTTGGGACTGCAGGTGCATGCCACCATGTCCAGCTCACTTTGTTTTTCATTTTTTGTATACACCAGGTCTCTCTATGTTGTCCAGACTGGTTTCAAATTCCTGGGCTCAATTAATCTTTCCACTTCAGCTGCCCAAAGTGCTGGGATTACAGGCATGAGTCACCATGCCTGGCCTGGACCATATATTTTAAAAATCAAGTTGAAAATGTAGCATATAAAAACAAACTCATTGAAAATAGGAAATCAATAGGGGGATAAGTATTAAATATGACACAACTGTACAGAGGATTAGTGATTTGGAAACTAGGTTGGTAGAAAGTTTCCATATTGGAGAACAAATGAGAAAATATTTGAAAATGACATAAGAAATCATACATACCTATGTGAATTTTCTTTATTCTGGAGTATTGGCTCTTCTGGATCTGGTACCTTGGTACTCAAATGATTCAAGTGGCTGTACTTTTTCTTTGTTTTAGTTTTATCTAGGTTTTCTAATTGTTATGATTGAGAGGGTAGCTCAATAACTAGATAATTCATTATTGGAAGTGGAACACTTTTTTTTTCTTCTAGTTTTGGTTTTTGGTTTCCATTTGCTTTAGCTCCACATAGTGTCATATTATTTGAATGTACTAAAATGTCTTTATTCAGTTCTTATCTATGGAATATAGTGAAGATAAAAATGTCTAGCAAATGTAATTGAAATCATAAGAAAGGAAGAGATAGAAAAAGGACATTCAATATTTCAAAAAGATAAAAATTTTGAAATTTTTCAAAACTGATGAAAGGTTTTTATTATAAACTTTGAGCAGGACAAACACACATGAATATAAGTAAAATAATACCTCTCCTATCATGGTAAAGCAACTGAACACTGAACATAGAGAACATTTTAAAAACTGACAGAGAAAGGACATATTACTTATGAA
>NW_007129892.1:0-1009 GCF_000164805.1 Carlito syrichta | reverse complement strand
TTTTTGTTTTACAAATATAGATTCAACAATACTAATAAAATATTAGCAATTGAATCCAGCAACCAAGGAAATTGGTCTTCATCAGTGATGAAGAAACCAGACCCCGAAGAAACCAGACTGCTGATGAAGAAACCAGACCCTGAAGAGTAGTACATAATGTATAATTTCATTTATATAAAATTTTAAAAAACAGGCAAAATCAAGTATTGGTGATTGTGACTGATTGCAAAAAAATGACTGCAATGCTTTTTGAAGCCTCTTACATTAATAGACAACGTCCCACCTGTTGAAACTAGGCGGACCTTGTGACTTGCTTTGACAAACAGAATGTAGCAGAGTGCCAGCATTTCAGTTCTGAGCTGAGGCCTCAGGAAGCCACTTGGCTTCTACTCTTGCTACTGTTGCAGTCCTGCTGCTACTGAACAAGTCTGGGTTGGCTTGATGGAGGGATTACACTTCAGTCAAAAGTCATTCAGCTCCCAGGCAACCCAGAAGCCTCATGCTGATGCATGTTTGTGCCACAGTTAAGATGATGAGTAGAGTCTTGTCCTAATCCACAGAACTGCCCAGTTTATCTGAGCCTAAACTTTCAATCCACAGAATTGTCAAGAACTGTTGTTTGAAGCCACTAAGTTTTGAAGTGGTTGGCTATACAGCAAATCTAGCTGACACAGTGGTGGAAGGAGTGGGTAGTGATTGAGAGACCTGTTAACAGGGGCTTCCAAGGTGTTTATAATAAATCTTTCCCAATCCCAGTTTTGCTGAAATAAGCATTCACATTGTCAAGCTTCACTAAGCTGTGTAATTATGATATTTGTGTTTTTTCTAAAATATGTATTTATTTCGATTTAAAAAGTAAAAATAAAATATTTATGTACTGAGATGGGATAATCTCCTAGATATATTTTTAAAGGAGAAAGGGAGAGCTCAAAAGGGCATGTGGTATCTACCATCTGTTGTGTTTTTTTAAAGGTATGTGTCAGTGTATCCCTATGTGTGTATGGGCGTG
>NW_007129891.1:0-2862 GCF_000164805.1 Carlito syrichta | reverse complement strand
CATGCAGAATTAACTGGCAATACTGCTTCCAAGAGGGAAATGGGACACTTAGGGATGGAAAGTGAATAGAGAGTGAATTTTCACTGCCAACCTTTTTATACTTTTTGAATTTTGAACTGCATGAGTTTATTACTTATGTTTTAAAATTTAATAATAAAGTTATAACTTTAAAAGACCATTCTCTTAGGTTCTGTGCTGTAAAAGACCACATAAAAATTTAGAGGAGGCAGACATCAAGAGAAATGCTAGAGAAATACCTAGCTCTATGAGATCAAGTGGTAGAATTTGATATGAGAAATAAAATATTATATCATTTCCAACCGTTGTAACATGTCACCCAAATCTGCAATCAAGAAAAGCCAGTCATGGGAATTTAATTGTTTTATACAAGAGTTATATGGGCTTGCCATTAATTTAATGGAATAAAAATGAAAAAATTTTGAGTCCAGAGAATTGATGAATATTGAAAAAGTCAGTAAAGAAGAGACAAGTTTGGGACTTTGAATTAGAAATGGAGTATTGAATATTCAAAGAGATTTTAATTGGTGTTTATTCACAAGATTATGAATCACAGTATAATTGAAATCTTTAAAGATTAGTGGGAAAGTAACCAGGTTTTTTGTGTTTGTTTTAAGAAAATTAAGAGAATGCTGCCTTTCTTAAGTAAAAAACAACCACTTATTTCCATAGCTAATTCTGGAAAAGTAAGTGTGTTGACTGGGAGGTCAGGAGATATCACTCTTGTTGCCTTGAGCTTACCTTCCCTTTTATTATTTTTCATCTTAAGAAAACAAAAAAACTATCACTTGCTAGGTAGGACAGTAATTAAAAAACAAACTTGCCGGGCTCAGTGGCTAAGCCTGTAATCCCGTGCCTTGGGAGGCTGAGGTTAGTGGATTGCCTGAGCCCACGGGTTTGAGATCCACCTGGGCAACTTGTTGAGAGTTCATCTCTACAATAAAACAAAAATTTAGCTGGGTGTTGTAGCATGCGCCTGTAGTTCCAGCTACTTGGAAGGCTGAGGTGGGAGGATCGCAGGAACACAGCAGATTGAGGCTGCAGTGGTCAGGAGCGACCACTGCACTCTAGTCTGGGCGACAGAGTGAGACTCCAACTCAAAAAGAAAAAAAAAAGAAACAAACAAACTTACCTGCAAAGAAGATCTGTTTGCCCCAGAGAAAGGCTGTTTCCTAGTTCTGGATCTCACAGCCTGAGACCAGGTAGTAGCCTGGAGTTGCCATAGTGCCTGTGGCCTCGTGCAGAATCCCAATTTTGACCCATTATTAGTAAGCTGCAAATTTAACAAGAAGACCAGGAAAAACCTGAAGCTTTCATCAATTGCTAGCATCTAGGGTTTGGTGCCCTCTGATCATCCCTGCAGCCTCTACTTGATCACCAGGAAAAGGGATGCCCATAAGAGAACCACAATTCATCCCTCTTTCCTTATTCTCACCACATTCCTAGGTTCACTCTGCTGCTTCCAGAGAATTGTACTGGCAACCCAGAGACCTCACTATGCTTGCATTGACACATGAGTTTATAAGGGCACACCAGCCTCCAGATTCATTTCTATAAAGAAGGGGCAGCCTTGAACTTACAAAGTACTTGAGACTTGGAGCAGCATGATCAATGACCCTACCTGTTGAGAGATGATCGGTCACACTTCCCACATGTCCTGACAATGTCAGTGGCTGTTCAGTCTGTTCTCTCTTCATTCCAACTCTTAATTTCCCTCCTTCCCTCGACAACAGCTATAGTATATTTATTATTTAACCTCTGCTTCTGTATTCAATGTTCTATTTAGGTGTCATGTACCATAAAAAACACAAAGAGTTGTTGTGTGTGTGCTAATTCTATTCGTGGTGCTATGCTATTAAGCATTCTATTTTTTTATGCTGCTCCATATTTTGAAATCTATGTTGCTGTATGCAAACCTAGTCCATTACTGTTGAGGGTACATGCCACATTTTATTTACACATTCCCCTAGTGATCTTCAACTCTTTCTTTCCACAAACCATGCTGCTTTGAATATAACCTTTGGCAACCTGACCCCGTGAAGCTGGCTTGGTGCCTAACTTTGAAGTCAGTGTTAGCACAGAATCATAATGAGAGGAGCATTATTTTGATAAGCTAAATAATGGAAAAGCTATGTGAATAGCTTTAAATATATCACTTTCTTTATTTCTCTTTTTAAACTCTCACTCCAATCGTGACTTTACAAATGCTAGCCTTTTGCCCTGGTGCTCTCTTCCAGTTTGGGGTCATTCTCTCCTCCCTCTGTTGCCTCTCTTCCATTTCTAATAGAAAATAGTCTCTTTTGTTCTTCACTCTTATCCCTGCTCACACCATCATAACCAAGAGCCAGGCAGATGGAGAAACACAATAGGGCTAGGCGTCAACATTTCTCTCCAGCAGTTTCCTGCCTCCCTCAGATCTCTGACTCGAGTCTTGGTTAGCTTTCTCTGTAATAATGACTATTTTGCCTGGGGAATTTTGCTATTTACTATTTACCGTGCTCTGTTTTGGCCAATTGGAAGATGTTTAAGAATGGCATATGATCATTGGTAATGTGCATTAATTTATTCTTGGTTATTTTAAATGAACTGTATGCATACCTACTTGTCATACCCAGAAAGATAATGCAGCCTCTTCACCAAGAGCCTGGAGTTCTCCAATGAACACTTACCTCTTCAATTACTCCCTGTGCCCTACCTCCTGGAGCACTGCCAGAAGCTCAACTCTCCTCTGAAAGTAGAGCATAACAATTGTTACTTTCCAATATACTCTATAATGTATACATTTACCATGTTTAGTTCAGTCTTCCAGCCCTTTGCTCCTGAAGAGCAAGTGTCTGTGTCTTT
>NW_007129890.1:0-771 GCF_000164805.1 Carlito syrichta | reverse complement strand
GGCTTTTGCCCTCGTGCTCTCTTCCAGTTTGGGGTCATTCTCTCCTCCCTCTGTTACCTCTCTTCCATTTCTAATAGAAAATAGTCTCTTTTGTTCTTCACTCTTATCCCTGCTCACACCATCATAACCAAGAGCCAGGCAGATGGAGAAACACAATAGGGCTAGGCTTCAACATTTCTCTCCAGCAGTTTCCTGCCTCTCCCAGATCTCTGACTCGAGTCTTGGTTAGCTTTCTCTGTAATAAGGACTATTTTGCCTGGGGAATTTTGCTATTTACTATTTACCGTGCTCTGTTTTGGCCAATTGGAAGAAGTTTAAGAATGGCATATGATCATTGGTAATGTGCATTAATTTATTCTTGGTTATTTTAAATGAACTGTATGCATACCTACTTGTCATACCCAGAAAGATAATGCAGCCTCTTCACCAAGAGCCTGGAGTTCTCCAATGAACACTTACCTCTTCAATTACTCCCTGTGCCCTACCTCCTGGAGCACTGCCAGAAGCTCAACCCTCCTCTGAAAGTAGAGCATAACAATTGTTACTTTCCAACATACTCTATAATGTATACATTTACCATGTTTAGTTCAGTCTTCCAGCCCTTTGCTCCTGAAGAGCAGGTGTCTGTGTCTTTTGAGTTCTCTGATGTACCCCAAGCACCAAGAACAGTGCCTACCCAGTGTGCAGTACAAATATTTGCACACAGTGTACATCAAATATTTGGTAAGAAAAGAATGAGAGGGAAGTTCATAATCTGCACAGGTGCTTCCT
>NW_007129889.1:0-836 GCF_000164805.1 Carlito syrichta | reverse complement strand
GAACTTTCTGTACAGAGGACACTGCCCCTCCAGGGTAAGGGATGAAATGGTGACTTCTTAAATAAATGACTCAGCTTCAAGTGTCACCTGACCTTTCTCAATGCCTCATTAAAATAGCTCTTAAGATACACAAAGAGGAGAACTTAAAACACCTGTGAAAACTAGAACAATGAGTTTGTTTCAAAAATCTAGGAGAATGGGTTTTAATGCCCCTACAACAAGACTTATAAATACTAAGTTGCAATGAGAGATCCCTTGTGCTTTTATCTAAAAGAAACACACACACACACACACACACACACACAGGCACACCTGAAAAAAGAGAGAATCCTCTTTTTTCTCTTTCATGATATTCAACAGTTAGTTGAGAAACACATGAACTGTACCTACCAGAAAACTAGCCAACTAGTTCTTCACTGAGCTCACGGTATTTTTTAGGACAGCCAGATGGTAATTTTTCATTTCACTCAACCCTATCTACATTCAGAGACAGCAACTCTTCAGAAAATACCTGAACAAGAATTAGGCTGTGGGCTACCAGCATAGTAGTCTCCATAAATAAAGAACTATGGGTCTGGGAGGAGATAGAAATAGAAGCAGTAAAAACCAGGGTTAGAATTTTCCATGCAGTCCATCTGTTCCATGTACTAGCAATCCGGTAGTGGATGTAGGAGTGGATCCCATTTCTGTCTGGGAGAGCAGAAGTTGACAGGAGATGTGTGAGGCACTGGGCACACCAACCTATCCACCATCTGCGACTCCAGCAGAGACTCAGTCACTACACAAGTGGTCAGAACCGAGAGACTGGGACCTTCTCCCACCTGCTTCCCATCAGA
>NW_007129888.1:0-747 GCF_000164805.1 Carlito syrichta | reverse complement strand
ATAATTACCACCTTCTTGTATACTTCATAATTTATTTATTTGTTGTTCCTACTTTTTATTTTCTATGTGTCTGTCTCTTCCTGCTATTATAGAATCTTTCCATGAGAAAAGACTGTTATATTCTTTGCTCATTGACACATCTCAAGGTTCTGGAAGGAGGCCTGGCCCATGGTTATGCTCTCAATGGATGCTTTTATTTTCTTTTGTTTTCATGAATATTACAAATTTTTAAATGTAGCTAGTTCTTCACTATGTGAATGGGGGAAAACATGGTACATCTGTACAATGAATGGATGGAATATTATTCAGCAATAGACAGAAGCAAGATATCAAGCTATGAAAGACATGGAAGAAACTTAAATGCATATTGCTAAGTGAAGGAAACCAATCTTAAAAGGATCCATACCGTATGATTCCAACTGTAAGACAATCTGGGAAAGGCAGAACTGTAGGGATAGTTCAGAAATTGCAAGGGTCTTAAGGGAGAATGAAAGAGGGTTGAAGAAGTGGAACACACAGTATTTTTAGGGCTGTAAAACTACTCTGTACAGCACTGTAAGGGTGGACACAAGATATTACATATTTATCAAAACCCAGGAAGCCCTAATGTAAAATGTAATAATGAGCCAGGTAGGTGATTCATACCTGCAATTCCAGCACTTTGGAAGCCCTAGATTGCTTGAGCTCAAGAATTTGAGAGCAGCCCTGACAGAATAATGAGCCCTTTGTCACTACAAAAAATATTTT
>NW_007129887.1:0-873 GCF_000164805.1 Carlito syrichta | reverse complement strand
CCCACACATATGGAGCACTGACTGTATACATATTTGGTACCACAATTTTATAAATTGGAAAGTAAGTGTCTAGTTTACAAATTCACTGACCTAGTACTGTGGTAGTATCCTTGCTTTAATTTGCCAACTTCTAAAAGTCACCACATGGTATCTACAGAGCATAATACTTCACTTCAAGACTCATAAAATCAATCAAACTTGCATGTTGCAGCTAGATTGAAAAATAGTAGTATCAACTTACTTAAGCAATGATAATGTTGCTTGAGATATGTTATTCAAGGTACAGACAACATCTGTATTATAGTTTTTAGCTCATGTTGTTCAGAGACCTAGCTTCCTCTGCCACCTAATAGTCTGGATTGTGTTTTCTCTACTTGCCAAGGGGCTAAAACTCCAAACCACACATGGCCAAGAGAACAGTCAAATCTATAAATACATCATGTATTTGTAGTTGACAGTTTGGCCCTCCTAAATAATAATTGTAATGTTGACAGCAGAGCCATATGATTAAGAACATCGAGTTTGACTCTTGAAAAATCCAGACTCTACCACTTACAGCGTGTCCTGGGGCAAGTCACTTCAGTGTCCACAGTGTCAGCCTTCAATGACTCATGTTGTTGTCCTTCTCTCAGACTTTTCTGGATTAAAACATCTAACTTAAGAGATCATTTTCTCCAGAAATGTTTCCTGGTTGCTCTAACCTGGGTTTGCCATTCCCACTATGTGCTCTCCTATCTTCTGTACTTCTCACACCAAGTTGGTTGTCTTTGCTTGCCTAGTCACCTCTCTTGCTACCAGATGGAAAGCCTTGGAAGGATAATGAATACTGTGTTTAGTTCATTCACCATTGTCTCTCCAATGGGGGTACAGTCC
>NW_007129886.1:0-736 GCF_000164805.1 Carlito syrichta | reverse complement strand
CTTGGCATTATAGACTATGCCAACTTTCTCGTACTTAAAAAAAAAAAAGGCACAGAGGTACAGGTATATCTGACAGGAAAACAAACAAACAAAAAAGATTAATTAAGGAATGACTTCTATGTTATGAAAAGATTCACCACAGGGTTCCTTTAAATAGCCAGCTTCCCTAGTGCTTTCATTATGTGGGTTGATTTACAAAAAAAGTAAATTTAACAAAAGACTTTACAAGATTATTTTGCATAGGTTGACAGGCCTTGGAACTATTATCTGAGCTACAGAAGCAGGCTTTGAGGAAGGTCAGAGTCAGGGGGGCAGAACCCATAGCCGCACGGGGCCAGAGGGCATAGGTCACCTGCACAGCCAGCACTGGCAACAAATGGTTTCAAAGAGCAGGATGAGAACAAAACCCCCAGGCTAACAGGAAGTCAATGACAGGCCAGCTACAAAGAGGACTACTGGCAAGATGCTTGCTTGGGGCTGTGATTGTCTTTCCTGCCAATGGTGGAGGTGCAGGCCCCTCTCTAGTTTGCAGCTCAGTGGGAACATGTATTTACTCTGACCCCTTACTCGACTCCAGAACCTGCACTCTAGGAAGGGAGCTGGCCTGCTTGCCCAAACTCCTCCTGCAAAATGTGACTGCCTTATTTTGTTTGATTTTTTTTCTCAGACTCCTTCTTTTCATCAGTTTTCCCCAGAAGAGGTCATATCCTTGGTCTTTGCATGTGTCTGACTCCTG
>NW_007129885.1:0-3792 GCF_000164805.1 Carlito syrichta | reverse complement strand
CAATTTGCTGTAGCATGCAGTCCTCGCAGCCTCCCAATCAGGATCACTAATACAGCATCAGACAGAAGCACTGGTCTTCAAATAGCAACTCTCCACCACTTATCAAAATAAAAGACAGGTACAGTAGTTCCCTCTTATTCGCAGTTTTGCTTTCCATGGTTTCAGTTGCCTGTGGTCCACCAGTCTGAAAATAGTAAATAAAAAATCTCAAAAATAAACAATTCATAAGTTTGAAATTTCATACTGTTCTGTGTAGCATGATGAAATCTCTGGCCAGATGTGGGTGTTCACATCTGTAATCCCAGCACTTGAGAGGCTAAGGCAGGAGGATGGCTTAAGCCCAGGAGTTCAAATCAGCCTAGGCAACATAATGAGAACTTCTCTCTCTCTCTCTCTCTCTCTCTCTCTCTCTCTCTCTCTATATATATATATATATATATATATATATATATATATTTTTTTTTTTTTTTTTTTTTTTTAATAACCAGGCTGGCAGTGCATGCTTGTAGTCCCAGCTACTCAGGAGGCTGAGATGGGAGGATCACTTGAGTCTAGCAAGTCAAGGCTGCAGTGAGCCAGGATCACACCACTGCACTCCAGCCTGGGTAGCAGAGTGAGACACTATCAAGAAAGAAAGAGAGAAAGAGAAAAAAGAGGTAAGGGAGGGAGAGAGGGAGGGAAGAAAAGAAAGAGAAGGTAAGAAGGAAGGAAAGAGGAAGGGAGGGGGAGGGAAGGAGGGAGAGAGAGAAAGGGAGGAAGGGAAAAAGAGGAAGGGATGGGGGAAGGAGGACCAAAGAGGAAGGAAGGAAAAGGAAGGAAGGAAGGGGGAGGGAGAAAAGAAGTAAAGAAGAGAGAAGGAGGGAAGAGAAGAAGGGATGGAGGGAGGGAAGGGAAGGAGGGAGGGAGAGAGAGAGGGAAGGAAGGAGGGAGGGAGAGAAAGAAAGAGAAAGTAAGGAAGGAAAAAAGGAAGGAAGGGAAAAGAAATCTCATGCTGTCCTACTCTGTCCTGCCCTAGAAATAAGTCATACCTTTGTCTAGTGTCTCCATGCACATGTACTCTCTGCACTCTAGTCACCTGGTGGCCACCTCAGTTATTAGATCGGCTATGTCAGTGACAACACTGTGCTTGAGTCCAAGTAACCCTTATTTTACTTAACAATACTTTACTAAATAACAATTACTAGTTATTGTTGTTTAACTCTTACTGTGCCTAATTTATGAATTAAGCTTTATCATGGGTATGTGTGTACAGGAAAAAAACAATATATACAGGGTTTGGTACTATCTATGGTTTCAGGCATCCACTGAGGGGCTTGGAAAGTATTCCCATAGATGACGGAGGACTGCTATATACATGTATCCACTGAATATTTTCCTTCCAAGTGCCTTCTCCAGTCTCTCCGTTCACACTGTGAACATTATGAATATTCAGATTGTTGGTCTTCTGGCACATGTCCCTTCTTTAAATTACCCAAATTTCAATTTGCACACTCCCATTATCCTAAAACATACCCCAATCATATTATGTCTCTACTCAAAAAAGTTGCCTTGACTTCCCAGTGACTCCAGACACAGAAACAAATCCCAAGCCCAGGTGCTGGGTCTTTACCAACTGGCCCTCCAAGTCCACAATCCACTCTGCTGCGTATGTACAAGACTCACCTCAAGCAGTGAACACTAGGAGATCTTGCTTGCTGGCTTCCAGTTGGGTTTAGCCAAAGGGGAGCTTCAGGACCTAGAGTAAAATGTGGGGGAAGAGAAAACCACTGCATTCCTTCCTGCCAGAACATGGTGTGGAAGCAGTTGCACTTCTCTATGTCAGTCAGGTTCCTGCCTGACATCCTTCTCCCACAGTGTAGCTCTGTATAGGTTTTGGTAACAGTTCCCTCCTCTTGCCCATTCAGGGCTAAAGGGGACATGTACCTTTCCATTTTTTCCCAACTTTAAGTGTAACACCTGCTTTTTTCCAGGACCTTGACTAATATAGAGTAGTTCTAGAAAACAGACTCTCAAAATCATATTTTGAGATTGAGTTGCACACATAGTTCATGAAAATGAAAGCACAAGCAAACTCCTTGCCAGAGAGAAGCAGATACTCGTCACTTATGGCATGCACTACCATCATGAATACTTAAAGTATCATCCCTAACTAGCTCCCTAAGAAGACTTGGATGATGCTTTACCAAGGCACTTTAAAAATGCATTGGTAAGGGAACATCAGCACCCTAGGAAGTCCCTGTGGTGCATGTGGAAGGGATGACTATATACGTTACAAGGGTTCTGTTCACTCACTTGCCCTCTGTCCTAATATAATCCAGAGGATCTTGATTGCTTGATATTGCACAGGACATCATACAGATCCACCTCATCACTGATGTCATGCTAGTTGGATCTGGAAAACAGGGAGCAGCAAGAATTCCATATGCCCAGGTGTGAAGTTTGGTGGGCCTCTTTGGATTCTAGGAGCAATATAAG
This sequence comes from Carlito syrichta, assembly GCF_000164805.1. Taxonomy (NCBI): domain Eukaryota; kingdom Metazoa; phylum Chordata; class Mammalia; order Primates; family Tarsiidae; genus Carlito; species Carlito syrichta. The sequence continues at coordinate 1,317 of NW_007129885.1, read as the reverse complement.
TGTGTGTCTTTGATCCAAGTTCTGGTCATTTGTGAAGCTGCCAGTTTTGATCTACAAAGGCTCTGCAACAGAGCTAGACTGCCATTCAAACTGCGTAACCATGTGGGCCTTCTGACCAATCATATCCAATGGATCTGGAAGTGTCTATGGCAGATACAAATGCTGAATAGGGTCTCTGGTTAGCCCCTGTAAAAGCATTGAATACTTCCTTAGGGTTCAGAGTATGGCCATGTTGACTACTGCTAAAAACACCTGCCCATTAGAAAGGCTGGTCCAGATTTACTACTGAACCTAATAAGGATAAAACACCTGACCACAGAAAAATAGGTGGTTTTCTGTCATGAACTGGGTGTTTTCTGATTGACCAAATTGTAAAATTGAATGTGAACAGCACCATCCCATTGTCAAGTAGAAACAGTGTATGTATAAGACATGGCCCAAGCAAATCTGGAAGGACATGTGAAGAGCACAGATGAGTGGCTCAGACCTCCGTGGCACCTATTCCTCCCAGTGAATTACCTCTTTCCCAGTCCAAACCTGACATCTTGGAAAGTTCCCTACTACTAGTTAGCAGAGGAAGAGAAAGGCTGGGATGGTCTACTGATATGTTTTCCAGTGTGGCACCAGCCAGAAGTGGTCTATTGATATTTTTTCCAGTGTGGCACCTGTCAGAAGGTGCTGGTTGTCTTATAGCCTATTTATGTGTCCTGAAAGACAGTGGAGGATAAATATCTTCCCAGTGAACCAAACTGTGGGAAATACATTGTGTCCACTTTGCGAACAGAAAAAATGGCCTCATATGTAAGTCCATACTGATTCACAATCAATGGCCAAAGTGTTGGCCAGCAGGTCAAGTGTCTGGAATGAACAAGATTGGAAAAATGGTGAAAAGGAGGTCTGAAGGAGAGGGAAGTGGGTAACTTCTAGGAATGGAAGCCGAGTGTGAAGATATTTGTGACCCACATTTATTTCTACCATAGGACAGTCATTGAGGATGAGGATCTAAATAATCTAGAGAACAAAGTGACTTGCCTACTGGAAGTAATTCAGTTTCTTTCTCCAGCCACGTCAATGTTTGTTCAACAGTCCCACATACAAGGTGGCCATGGTGGCAGAAATGGAGGCTATGAATGGGGGCAGAATGGACTTTCCCACACCAACACTGATTTGGCTACCTGCATTGCTGTGTGTCCAAATAGCCATTAGCAAAGATTAACTCTAAGTATCCACTATGGCATCTTCCTGGGCAGCAAAATGACTGAGGAATTTTTCAGAAAGCTAAACAGATCTGTTTTACACAATTGTTCTCTATTCTGA
>NW_007129884.1:0-3209 GCF_000164805.1 Carlito syrichta | reverse complement strand
CTGCACTCCAACCTGGGTAGCAGAGTGAGACACTATCAAGAAAGAAAGAGAGAAAGAGAAAAAAGAGGTAAGGGAGGGAGAGAGGGAGGGAAGAAAAGAAAGAGAAGGTAAGAAGGAAGGAAAGAGGAAGGGAGGGGGAGGGAAGGAGGGAGAGAGAGAAAGGGAGGAAGGGAAAAAGAGGAAGGGAGGGGGGAAGGAGGACCAAAGAGGAAGGAAGGAAAAGGAAGGAAGGAAGGGGGAGGGAGAAAAGAAGTAAAGAAGAGAGAAGGAGGGAAGAGAAGAAGGGATGGAGGGAGGGAAGGGAAGGAGGGAGGGAGGGAGAGAGGGAAGGAAGGAGGGAGGGAGAGAAAGAAAGAGAAAGAAAAAGTAAGGAAGGAAAAAAGGAAGGAAGGGAAAAGAAATCTCATGCTGTCCTACTCTGTCCTGCCCTAGAAATAAGTCATACCTTTGTCTAGTGTCTCCATGCACATGTACTCTCTGCACTCTAGTCACCTGGTGGCCACCTCAGTTATTAGATCGGCTATGTCAGTGACAACACTGTGCTTGAGTCCAAGTAATCCTTATTTTACTTAACAATACTTTACTAAATAACAATTACTAGTTATTGTTGTTCAACTCTTACTGTGCCTAATTTATGAATTAAGCTTTATCATGGGTATGTGTGTACAGGAAAAAAACAATATATACAGGGTTTGGTACTATCTATGGTTTCAGGCATCCACTGAGGGGCTTGGAAAGTATTCCCATAGATGACGGAGGACTGCTATATACATGTATCCACTGAATATTTTCCTTCCAAGTGCCTTCTCCAGTCTCTCCGTTCACACTGTGAACATTATGAATATTCAGATTGTTGGTCTTCTGGCACATGTCCCTTCTTTAAATTACCCAAATTTCAATTTGCACACTCCCATTATCCTAAAACATACCCCAATCATATTATGTCTCTACTCAAAAAAGTTGCCTTGACTTCCCAGTGACTCCAGACACAGAAACAAATCCCAAGCCCAGGTGCTGGGTCTTTACCAACTGGCCCTCCAAGTCCACAATCCACTCTGCTGCGTATGTACAAGACTCACCTCAAGCAGTGAACACTAGGAGATCTTGCTTGCTGGCTTCCAGTTGGGTTTAGCCAAAGGGGAGCTTCAGGACCTAGAGTAAAATGTGGGGGAAGAGAAAACCACTGCATTCCTTCCTGCCAGAACATGGTGTGGAAGCAGTTGCACTTCTCTATGTCAGTCAGGTTCCTGCCTGACATCCTTCTCCCACAGTGTAGCTCTGTATAGGTTTTGGTAACAGTTCCCTCCTCTTGCCCATTCAGGGCTAAAGGGGACATGTACCTTTCCATTTTTTCCCAACTTTAAGTGTAACACCTGCTTTTTTCCAGGACCTTGACTAATATAGAGTAGTTCTAGAAAACAGACTCTCAAAATCATATTTTGAGATTGAGTTGCACACATAGTTCATGAAAATGAAAGCACAAGCAAACTCCTTGCCAGAGAGAAGCAGATACTCGTCACTTATGGCATGCACTACCATCATGAATACTTAAAGTATCATCCCTAACTAGCTCCCTAAGAAGACTTGGATGATGCTTTACCAAGGCACTTTAAAAATGCATTGGTAAGGGAACATCAGCACCCTAGGAAGTCCCTGTGGTGCATGTGGAAGGGATGACTATATACGTTACAAGGGTTCTGTTCACTCACTTGCCCTCTGTCCTAATATAATCCAGAGGATCTTGATTGCTTGATATTGCACAGGACATCATACAGATCCACCTCATCACTGATGTCATGCTAGTTGGATCTGGAAAACAGGGAGCAGCAAGAATTCCATATGCCCAGGTGTGAAGTTTGGTGGGCCTCTTTGGATTCTAGGAGCAATATAAGTGTGTGTCTTTGATCCAAGTTCTGGTCATTTGTGAAGCTGCCAGTTTTGATCTACAAAGGCTCTGCAACAGAGCTAGACTGCCATTCAAACTGCGTAACCATGTGGGCCTTCTGACCAATCATATCCAATGGATCTGGAAGTGTCTATGGCAGATACAAATGCTGAATAGGGTCTCTGGTTAGCCCCTGTAAAAGCATTGACTACTTCCTTTGGGTTCAGAGTATGGCCATGCTGACTACTGCTAAAAACAACTGCCCATTAGAAAGGCTGGTCCAGATTTGCTACTGAACCTAATAAGGATAAAACACCTGACCACAGAAAAATAGGTGGTTTTCTGTCATGAACTGGGTGTTTTCTGATTGACCAAATTGTAAAATTGAATGTGAACAGCACCATCCCATTGTCAAGTAGAAACAGTGTATGTATAAGACATGGCCCAAGCAAATCTGGAAGGACATGTGAAGAGCACAGATGAGTGGCTCAGACCTCCGTGGCACCTATTCCTCCCAGTGAATTACCTCTTTCCCAGTCCAAACCTGACATCTTGGAAAGTTCCCTACTACTAGTTAGCAGAGGAAGAGAAAGGCTGGGATGGTCTACTGATATGTTTTCCAGTGTGGCACCAGCCAGAAGTGGTCTACTGATATTTTTTCCAGTGTGGCACCTGTCAGAAGGTGCTGGTTGTCTTATAGCCTATTTATGTGTCCTGAAAGACAGTGGAGGATAAATATCTTCCCAGTGAACCAAACTGTGGGAAATACATTGTGTCCACTTTGCGAACAGAAAAAATGGCCTCATATGTAAGTCCATACTGATTCACAATCAATGGCCAAAGTGTTGGCCAGCAGGTCAAGTGTCTGGAATGAACAAGATTGGAAAAATGGTGAAAAGGAGGTCTGAAGGAGAGGGAAGTGGGTAACTTCTAGGAATGGAAGCCGAGTGTGAAGATATTTGTGACCCACATTTATTTCTACCATAGGACAGTCATTGAGGATGAGGATCTAAATAATCTAGAGAACAAAGTGACTTGCCTACTGGAAGTAATTCAGTTTCTTTCTCCAGCCACGTCAATGTTTGTTCAACAGTCCCACATACAAGGTGGCCATGGTGGCAGAAATGGAGGCTATGAATGGGGGCAGAATGGACTTTCCCACACCAACACTGATTTGGCTACCTGCATTGCTGTGTGTCCAAATAGCCATTAGCAAAGATTAACTCTAAGTATCCACTATGGCATCTTCCTGGGCAGCAAAATGACTGAGGAATTTTTCAGAAAGCTAAACAGATCTGTTTTACACAATTGTTCTCTATTCTGA
>NW_007129883.1:0-4423 GCF_000164805.1 Carlito syrichta | reverse complement strand
GACTGGGCTGCAATCTTTAGACTGGTTTTAGCTACAATTAGTGTAGGGTATTTGTACTTATTATAGAAACTGAATTTATTCTATTCATAGAAAGTATTGTAGAATAGGTCATGCTAATGTCCAGGAATTATGTTAGTTCAAAGCATGATCAAACATGATATTTTGAGGTTTAATAAGAATACAGCTAACTTTAGAAATTTCATTGTTCCCATTTTTCTACTATTGCGGTTTTGGCCTTAGTACAATTTACAGTTTATATTTGGGTTTTATTTTTAGAAGCATTATTGCTGATGATCAGCTTTATATATTAGGATTAGGAATTAGAAACTTTTATAGAAATTAAGACAGATATATAGGATTTTAGAATAGACATTTTGTTTAGAGATTGCAATCGATTGTTCCTAGAAATGGTCCAGCATGATCTTTGGACTGGGCCACATTCTTTAAGAACTGGTTTGAGCTACACTAATTCTATAGTGTAGGTAGAATTAGCACAGAATAGAAAGATATTAGTATTTAAGTTAGTCATTAGGTGTTGTGTATGCATAAGCTTTAGAAGTTATTGATTATTAGAATATTATAATGTTAGAATTGTTATATTGCTTTTGAGGAACAGTGAGATAATTTTGGGATTATCCTGCCTCATGCTTGAGGAAACACCTGGTGGGTGGGGGATACCCCTCATCCACCTAGCTTTGTGTTCACGTGAAAGTCTTGTGATTTTGCCTGTGAAACTTTAGGATAAAAGGTTTACAGTTTGTCCTATTAAATGGTTTCTGCACTAGACAGGAGTCCAGTCTCTATCTTTCTTTCTTTTAATATCTATCCCTCCTACAAAATCAGCTTCTGCACTAGATAGGAGTCCAGTCTCTTTCTTTCTTTCTTTTGATATCTATCCCTCCTACAGAATCACCTTCTGCACTAGATAGGAGTCCAGTTTCATTCTTTCTTTCTTTTGATATCTATCCCTCCTACAGAATCGGCTTCTGCACTAGACGTGAGTTCAGTCTCTTTCTTTCTTTCTTTTGATATCTATCCCTCCTACAGAATCAGCTTTTGCACTAGACAGGAGTCCAGACTCTTTCTTTCTTTCTTTTAATATCTATCCCTCCTACAGAATGAGCTTCTGCCCTAGAAAGAGTCCAGTCTCTTTCTTTATCCCCTCTTTCTTTCTTTCTTTCTCTTTATATCTATCCCTCCATCTTTCTTTCTTTTAATATCTATCCCTGCAGTTTAATCGCCGACACCATCTTTCCTACCAGGGACTCCCACACTTATAGACTGAATCAAGGGTCTCAGTCTGAGATGTGGCCCTGAGCAGTGGGGAAGGTAAGATGGTTAGAATAAAAGGTCACCCAGGTATCAGCATGGTGAAAGAACAGATGGGAATTTAGAAAAGCATTGAAGTAGCCAAGGTGAGGACAGGGAAGAGGGAGAATCACAGTTTTATGTGACCTTTGGCAAGGTCAGGAGGGGTGGGGAGTGAGTCTGAGGAACATACATATTCCTCATGTATATATATGATTAAAAATATATATACCTATCAAAGAAATGTAAATTAACACAGAATATACTTTTTCACCTACCAAACACCTGGAAAAAGATAATACCCATTATCAGGAGGGCTTAAAGACACACAATCTGTTACAAATTGTGAGTGGTCAGGTAAAGCCAAGCAGTTTTACTTTTTAGTAAGCAGCACAATCCTGATGACACATCTGTTACCTGTCACCCAGCCATCTAAGTGGAATCTCGCCCAAATGACTAATTCAGGGTATGACCAAGGTTTGGACTCTCCTTGGATGATTGCCTTTTTTCAATCTTCAATCCTCCATAGTAGAGAACTGAAGATGGTATCTATCCTTTCCAGCAAATATTCTTCATTATGCTACCAGCTGAATGAGAAGAATGCTGATTTATAATAAGATAAGAAAACAGCACATATATAACAAACACATTACTTTAGTGGTCATATAAACAAAAGTCCCAAATTCATTAACTTTATACTCTAGGCCTCAGTTTGGGGCATTGCTTTCACCTTTCCTTCCTAAAAATAATTCAACTCTTCATGCTCATTTTTTTAAATTGCAAAGCCTATATAATGCATGTGATAAATTTAATATGGTTTGAATCTATGTTGTGTCAGTCTGGATAGATGAAGATGCAGTAACAAAATATCCCCCAAATTTTGTGGCTTATAGCCACAAAGCTTTATTTCTTTTGCTCATGGCATATGTACCATACAGGTCAGCGGGTCAACTGGAGGACCTGTTTCAAGTGTCTTTACTCAAGGACCCAATCTTTGGGAGCCTCTGGATCTGTGGCACTGCTGGTTGTCAAGGCAACAGGAGGGAAACTGGGAGGTTATTGCTCCAGCAATTAAATTCTCCAGCCTGAAGAGATCCTCATCACTTTACTCACAACTCTTTCACCAAAACAAGTCATGTGGCCACACAGATAACTACAAAGAAAATGCTATTCTATTGTGTCTGCAAGGAAGAAAGCCATAACCTAAGTGAATCACCCTCCTATCTACCACACAGACCCAGTGTTTGTCTCCAGGGTATTGGACTTAGGTATCAGACTGCATAATTCATTCCTGAAATATTCTGAGTGAAAATAAAAAGGATCAATCTCATTAAATTATTTCAGTGACTAACCATTGAGTATTTATGCTCAGAACTGTGCTGGGCAAATAGAAAAACACAAATAATTGTAATCTCAATGTTTCCAGGTGCTGAAGTCTAGTTGAAGGGGGATACCTTGCCTTACAGAATTGCACATACCACATAATGAGTCAGTGATAACACATGACAGCAATATGACACTGTGGTCTTATAATAACAATATAAGACTTATGTGTTAAGCTTCAGAATCACTCAAGGAACTGTTTTAAAGAATGCATACTCAAGCTCTTTCCCCAGTAATATTGAATCAGAAAATATTTGGTGAGGTGAAGGTCAAATATAAGAATCTTGATAAAACTCCATAGATGATTCTGAGCCCAACCCAGGTTAAGAAGTCTTGAAATATGAGAATCCATCAGTTTTGCCATTAAGGGACAAAAGGATGCTGCAGACAGTAAAGACATATGGGGTGTAGAGGAGAAAGGGCAATCTGTAGCCCTCTGGTCAAGGAAGGCTTAAGAGAATGTAGGCCCTGGACCTTGAAGGATGTATAGGCTTTGGCTAAGTGGTCATAAGAGGAGAGGTAGGGGTCTGGATTCAGAGGATATATATATTCCTCATGCATATATATGATTAAAATATTCCAATCTAATGGGCAGTTAAGTCACAATGATAGAACCAAAGTTTTCTGAAAAGGAAATATTCAGTTTAAACCACTACTCAAAGGCTATTGGAGCCTTTGGATCTGGTATAGTTCCTCAGCACTTTGGATGGTGACAGACATGTGGTAAGTGCTTCATTAATATTTGTTGAATTAATTAAATTATTAATTAATCAATTCTGAATTGAATAGCCGAGGGTTCAACTTCAAAACTCCAAGAAGGGGAATTAATGACTGTTTATTAATGATTTATATCCAACATTTCCTTTGGTTATACTTTCTCCTAGAGATTAAAACAAAAAAGTTATATGGCCTTTTAGTTCTTTTTTAATAATATATATGTTATCCCTACTTCTATAAAGAATCTCCAAAGCTCACTGAAATAAGCTGAAGTGGTTATTGAGATTGCCCTAAAGACAGAAGCATGTCACAAACAGGCTAATATAACATCAAGATTAAAACCATGACTGTGGGAGTCAAACAGATCTTGCTTTGTCACTTACTAGCTGTGTGATTTTGGGTGAATTCTTCAACCTCTCTGGAAAGTTAGGATAATAATATCTGATTCATAAGAATGTTGGAGTATTAAATGATATCAAGACCATGGTCAGTTGAGAAAAATCTAGGACAAGGCCGTGGTCAAGATCAGTGTGTGGTAACAATTATCTGAGACTATCCCTCTGACAGATGAGGAATTAAGACACACACAAGACAACCCACATGGGAAAACTCGAAGATCAAACCACACGGAGGTCAGTGACAACAACATCAGTTGATACTGGACTTTAGAGTTTATTAATTTATACAACTACATTCAAAATGCTGGATATTTTACCCTATGCTTAAACTACCTTGTTGATCAATGAAGAAAACTCCTTGCACATTCAGCTTTCCCAAATCACTGACACACAGATTATTTAGCCAACAAACTTTCTTTGCATTGGCTTGACCTATATTTACAAGGTTCTGTGTTGGCCATTCTACCTCAATCTCTTCCCAGTCCTGTGCCACTAACTTAAATAAACACACGCATCTGCTCACAAGAAACACACTCAGTTCTTTGTCTCTTCCAGGCAAAGAGACAACACAAACAAGTCAACAAAAAAGGTTGATATGATAAAAAATTGAGCCATCC
>NW_007129882.1:0-792 GCF_000164805.1 Carlito syrichta | reverse complement strand
CCTTTCCTTCCTAAAAATAATTCAACTCTTCATGCTCATTCTTTTAAATTGCAAAGCCTATATAATGCATATGATAAATTTAATGTGGTTTGAATCTATGTTGTGTCAGTCTGGATAGATGAAGATGCAGTAACAAAATATCCCCCAAATTTTGTGGCTTATAGCCACAAAGCTTTATTTCTTTTGCTCATGGCATATGTACCATACAGGTCAGCGGGTCAACTGGAGGACCTGTTTCAAGTGTCTTTACTCAAGGACCCAATCTTTGGGAGCCTCTGGATCTGTGGCACTGCTGGTTGTCAAGGCAACAGGAGGGAACCTGGGAGGTTATTGCTCCAGCAATTAAATTCTCCAGCCTGAAGAGATCCTCATCACTTTACTCACAACTCTTTCACCAAAACAAGTCATGTGGCCACACAAATAACTACAAAGAAAATGCTATTCTATTGTGTCTGCAAGGAAGAAAGCCATAACCTAAGTGAATCACCCTCCTATCTACCACACAGACCCAGTGCTTGCCTCCAGGGTATTGGACGTAGGTATCAGACTGCATAATTCATTCCTGAAATATTCTGAGTGAAAATAAAAAGGATCAATCTCATTAAATTATTTCAGTGACTAACCATTGAGTATTTATGCTCAGAACTGTGCTGGGCAATTAGAAAAACACAAATAATTTTAATCTCAGTGTTTCCAGGTGCTGAAGTCTAGTTGAAGGGGGATACCTTGCCTTACAGAATTGCACATACCACATAATGAGTCAGTGATACACATGACAGCACTATGACACTG
>NW_007129881.1:0-802 GCF_000164805.1 Carlito syrichta | reverse complement strand
CTAAACTAATCTGAAAAATAAAAACAGACTTTGCAAGAATAATGCACAATCTATTGGATACTAATCCAATTGAGTGGGTTCATAGCTGGCAAAATAAAAGTAATAATAACAGCAATTGGCATTTTTAAGCATATATTATGTGTCAGATATTATGCTAAATGCTTTATGTGGGTTATCTTGTGCTACTGGCACAACAACCCAAATATCATAGTATTTTTTTTAATCCATAATTCTTGACTAGGCAGTAGTAACAGAAAGGTTAAGTCATTTGCCTAAGGAAGCAGAAAATCACTAAACTCCAGTGTGATGCTCTGACCTTATTTTCTATGCTTGGTTGTTACATTTGAATCTCAAGAATGCCATGTTTGTCATGCATCTTTATTTTAACATGGCACTCAACAAATCTTCCCTGAAATCTTCATAGTCAAGACCCAAAAATGTAAGCCAGATAATAGGAAGATGAAGTAAATATATGGTACTTTGATCAACCATGGTCAAGCAGTATTGACTGCTATCAATTTCTTTATTAAATTGTATGAAAGGTAATATCTGGTAGGTCCTATACAACTCTGTCTTAATCAAAATACTACTGATTTGGGATGAAAACATAAGGATAATTTGACATATTTACATGTGACATTTACACATTAAAGATAATATTATGAACAATTATGAATAAGAATTAAGATTCAAGACTCTCAATAGGCCATTCTTTTACTCCACATTTTTAAGCCCCTATAAAATGCCAGGCACTGTGTTACTCACTAGAAATATAGAGCTGAAAGACACAGGACTTCAAGAA
>NW_007129880.1:0-5096 GCF_000164805.1 Carlito syrichta | reverse complement strand
CTGGATAGATGAAGATGCAGTAACAAAATATCCCCCAAATTTTGTGGCTTATAGCCACAAAGCTTTATTTCTTTTGCTCATGGCATATGTACCATACAGGTCAGCGGGTCAACTGGAGGACCTGTTTCAAGTGTCTTTACTCAAGGACCCAATCTTTGGGAGCCTCTGGATCTGTGGCACTGCTGGTTGTCAAGGCAACAGGAGGGAAACTGGGAGGTCATTGCTCCAGCAATTAAATTCTCCAGCCTGAAGAGATCCTCATCACTTTACTCACAACTCTTTCACCAAAACAAGTCATGTGGCCACACAGATAACTACAAAGAAAATGCTATTCTATTGTGTCTGCAAGGAAGAAAGCCATAACCTAAGTGAATCACCCTCCTATCTACCACACAGACCCAGTGCTTGCCTCCAGGGTATTGGACGTAGGTATCAGACTGCATAATGCATTCCTGAAATATTCTGAGTGAAAATAAAAAGGATCAATCTCATTAAATTATTTCAGTGACTAACCATTGAGTATTTATGCTCAGAACTGTGCTGGGCAAATAGAAAAACACAAATAATTGTAATCTCAATGTTTCCAGGTGCTGAAGTCTAGTTGAAGGGGGATACCTTGCCTTACAGAATTGCACATACCACATAATGAGTCAGTGATAACACATGACAGCAATATGACACTGTGGTCTTATAATAACAATATAAGACTTATGTGTTAAGCTTCAGAATCACTCAAGGAACTGTTTTAAAGAATGCATACTCAAGCTCTTTCCCCAGTAATATTGAATCAGAAAATATTTGGTGAGGTGAAGGTCAAATATAAGAATCTTGATAAAACTCCATAGATGATTCTGAGCCCAACCCAGGTTAAGAAGTCTTGAAATATGAGAATCCATCAGTTTTGCCATTAAGGGACAAAAGGATGCTGCAGACAGTAAAGACATATGGGGTGTAGAGGAGAAAGGGCAATCTGTAGCCCTCTGGTCAAGGAAGGCTTAAGAGAATGTAGGCCCTGGACCTTGAAGGATGTATAGGCTTTGGCTAAGTGGTCATAAGAGGAGAGGTAGGGGTCTGGATTCAGAGGATATATATATTCCTCATGCATATATATGATTAAAATATTCCAATCTAATGGGCAGTTAAGTCACAATGATAGAACCAAAGTTTTCTGAAAAGGAAATATTCAGTTTAAACCACTACTCAAAGGCTATTGGAGCCTTTGGATCTGGTATAGTTCCTCAGCACTTTGGATGGTGACAGACATGTGGTAAGTGCTTCATTAATATTTGTTGAATTAATTAAATTATTAATTAATCAATTCTGAATTGAATAGCCGAGGGTTCAACTTCAAAACTCCAAGAAGGGAATTAATGACTGTTTATTAATAATTTATATCCAACTTTTCCTTTGGTTCTACTTCTCCTAGAGATTAAAACAAAAATTTATATGGCCTTTTAGTTCTTTTTAATAATATATATGTTATCCCTACTTCTATAAAGAATCCCCAAAGCTCACTGAAATAAGCTGAAGTGGTTATTGAGATTGCCCTAAAGACAGAAGCATGTCACAAACAGGCTAATATATAACATCAAGATTAAAACCATGACTGTGGGAGTCAAACAGATCTTGCTTTGTCACTTACTAGCTGTGTGATTTTGGGTGAATTCCTCAACCTCTCTGGAAAGTTAGGATAATAATATCTGATTCATAAGAATGTTGGAGTATTAAATGATATCAAGACCATGGTCAGTTGAGAAAAATCTAGGACAAGGCCGTGGTCAAGATCAGTGTGTGGTAACAATTATCTGAGACTATCCCTCTGACAGATGAGGAATTAAGACACACACAAGACAACCCACATGGGAAAACTCGAAGATCAAACCACACGGAGGTCAGTGACAACAACATCAGTTGATACTGGACTTTAGAGTTTATTAATTTATACAACTACATTCAAAATGCTGGATATTTTACCCTATGCTTAAACTACCTTGTTGATCAATGAAGAAAACTCCTTGCACATTCAGCTTTCCCAAATCACTGACACACAGATTATTTAGCCAACAAACTTTCTTTGCATTGGCTTGACCTATATTTACAAGGTTCTGTGTTGGCCATTCTACCTCAATCTCTTCCCAGTCCTGTGCCACTAACTTAAATAAACACACACATCTGCTCACAAGAAACACACTCAGTTCTTTGTCTCTTACAGGCAAAGAGACAACACAAACAAGTCAACAAAAAAGGTTGATATGATAAAAATTGAGCCATCCACAGTTTTTGTCTAAAGAACACCAAACTAGCTAAACTAATCTGAAAAATAAAAACAGACTTTGCAAGAATAATGCACAATCTATTGGATACTAATCCAATTGAGTGGGTTCATAGCTGGCAAAATAAAAGTAATAATAACAGCAATTGGCATTTTTAAGCATATATTATGTGTCAGACATTATGCTAAATGCTTTATGTGGGTTATCTTGTGCTACTGGCACAACAACCCAAATATCATAGTATTTTTTTTAATCCATAATTCTTGACTAGGCAGTAGTAACAGAAAGGTTAAGTCATTTGCCTAAGGAAGCAGAAAATCACTAAACTCCAGTGTGATGCTCTGACCTTATTTTCTATGCTTGGTTGTTACATTTGAATCTCAAGAATGCCATGTTTGTCATGCATCTTGATTTTAACATGGTACTCAACAAATCTTCCCTGAAATCTTCATAGTCAAGACCCAAAAATGTAAGCCAGATAATAGGAAGATGAAGTAAATATATGGTACTTTGATCAACCATGGTCAAGCAGTATTGACTGCTATCATTTTCTTTATTAAATTGTATGAAAAGGTAATATCTGGTAGGTCCTATACAACTCTGTCTTAATCAAAATACTACTGATTTGGGATGAAAACATAAGGATACTTTAACATATTTACATGTGACATTTACACATTAAAGATAATATTATGAACAATTATGAATAAGAAATTAAGATTCAAAGACTCTCAATAGGCCATTCTTTTACTCCACATTTTTAAGCCCCTATAAAATGCCAGGCACTGTGTTACTCACTAGAAATATAGAGCTGAAAGACACAGGACTTCAAGAAATTCATAGTCTGGCCAAAGAGACTAAAAGTCTGCAAAATTTACAGATTGGTATTGCTTAGATAAATATGGATTCAATCAATCATTCAACCAAGGACAAGATGGGGAGTGATATGGCTCATTGGCCTTTGATATGAAAAAAATTTTGGAGTTTACTTTGTTACATGCTTCATGATTCAAAGGCAAAATGTTGTCATCAGAGGCACTAATATATTTTAGCGATGTATTAATGACAGTGAGTGTAAACTAGAACTATGGGAAAATGGGACCCTATCCATAGTACGGGGTTCACCTCTGAGTACCAAAATCTAAGAGGTAATGAGAGGCACAATCTAGAGAAAATCTAGAAACCAATGGCCCTGAATAATGATGACCCTGAAAATTACACCCCATGAGGAAAGGTTAAAGACCAGCAAAAGAGAAGAATTGGAGGAGTCTTGGTAGCTGTCTTCAAATATCTGAAGATCTTCCAGGTGAAAGGAAGATTAGACATCACTTCTTCTCCAGAGGGCAGAATACATACTAATGGAGGAAAGTATATGTGGCAAGACCTTCAAACACCACAAACACAGTAAAATCAATGAAAAGAAGACAGAAGAGAACAAAGGCAGCAGTCAGCTGTTGGATCAGCTTCTTTACTGCATATCTAGTGTAGAGTGTCTACCTAGAAAGAATGGTATGCAGGGTTTTTTTTTTTTGGTAGGAAGAACATTGTAGTGAGCATCTTGTCCAACAATCTGCACCAAAGGAAAGTGTTTTTATATGCTTCCCCTGCCCAAGAAGCCAACAGTGGGATGAAATCTCTGTCCTTGAGAAAGCTGAGATGGAATGATCTGAGTATAAACAATACACACCTAACTGAACTGCAGAGCAAGGAAGAAAATAGCCAAAGTCCCAGAGAAGGTCTTGTTCCTTGAGGATTTAAACTTGAGGGAGTTTCTGAATCCTGAGGATTCTTCCTTGGAAATGTCTCTTGGGACAGGCTCTTCCTCTCCAGCATGAGCCACATTGGTCCTTATCACCTCAATCCTGATTCTACCACCGGATTCCCAAGTGACATTCCTTCTACTGCAATAGGGCATTGGGTTTTTGTATGGGGTGAGTGGGGAGTGCTCATAAAATGTTTTTAAAGATCACTGGCAGTTATGCAGTGGAAAAAAACTGAAGGAGTAGCTTTGGGTTTCCCAAGATGACAAAGGGCATTCTCACTTCTCCCTCCAAGTTTAAGGATTTCTCTTATAATGTTTCTAATCATAATAGTTTAAGATCAGTCAACATTCACAGAGTGCTCACTTAATTTTTCTGTAAGATTTTTTTTTTCTTAAATCCAATTTATCCTTATTTTACAAATGAGTAAACTGAGGCACAGAGAGGTTAAGTAATCTGTCTAGGACCTCACAAACAGTGGTAATCCTTTGCTTCTGTCCTCCCACATTTGAATGCAGACACTCTACCTCTGAATTAAGCCAGCTATGCAAGTTTGCCAACTAACCACCTAAGTACGTCTTATGTCAAAGCAAGACCATTAAAACTAGCAATTCCTGAGGCTGAGGCACAATAATTACTAGCGCCTAGGAGTTCAAAACCAACCTGGACAATGTACTAAGGCCTCACCTCATTTAAACACACACACACACGGTAATAATAATTCATAATTGCTTAAAATAAGATTATATATAGTGGAAAGAAGCCTGACGTAAGATTTCAAGTGTGATGATAATAAGGGGGTTTTGTTTGTTTGTTTGTTTGTTTGTTTTTCCTTCTCTGGGCCTCAGTTTCTGGTCAGATGAAATTCAGAGTCTTGATTTAAAGGGCCACTCACAGCGTTCACACTTTCTGGCTCCTGGATGCCATAGGTTGAATGCAGTGCAAGCAAAAATCATAGTTTCTTAGAAAACATCACTAAGCCATTTATATTCATTTTTCCTTTTTACCACTAACAAATGGAGCTGATCTCAGTCAGCAGAACGTGGAAGAAAAATTCTACCTC
>NW_007129879.1:0-2820 GCF_000164805.1 Carlito syrichta | reverse complement strand
TGGATACAATTGAGTGGGTTCATAGCTGGCAAAATAAAAGTAATAATAACAGCAATTGGCATTTTTAAGCATATATTATGTGTCAGACATTATGCTAAATGCTTTATGTGGGTTATCTTGTGCTACTGGCACAACAACCCAATATCATAGTATTTTTTTTAATCCATAATTCTTGACTAGGCAGTAGTAACAGAAAGGTTAAGTCATTTGCCTAAGGAAGCAGAAAATCACTAAACTCCAGTGTGATGCTCTGACCTTATTTCCTATGCTTGGTTGTTACATTTGAATCTCAAGAATGCCATGTTTGTCATGCATCTTGATTTTAACATGGCACTCAACAAATCTTCCCTGAAATCTTCATAGTCAAGACCCAAAAATGTAAGCCAGATAATAGGAAGATGAAGTAAATATATGGTACTTTGATCAACCATGGTCAAGCAGTATTGACTGCTATCATTTTCTTTATTAAATTGTATGAAAGGTAATATCTGGTAGGTCCTATACAACTCTGTCTTAATCAAAATATTACTGATTTGGGATGAAAACATAAGGATACTTTAACATATTTACATGTGACATTTACACATTAAAGATAATATTATGAACAATTATGAATAAGAAATTAAGATTCAAAGACTCTCAATAGGCCATTCTTTTACTCCACATTTTTAAGCCCCTATAAAATGCCAGGCACTGTGTTACTCACTAGAAATATAGAGCTGAAAGACACAGGACTTCAAGAAATTCATAGTCTGGCCAAAGAGACTAAAAGTCTGCAAAATTTACAGATTGGTATTGCTTAGATAAATATGGATTCAATCAATCATTCAACCAAGGACAAGATGGGGAGTGATATGGCTCATTGGCCTTTGATATGAAAAAAATTTTGGAGTTTACTTTGTTACATGCTTCATGATTCAAAGGCAAAATGTTGTCATCAGAGGCACTAATATATTTTAGCGATGTATTAATGACAGTGAGTGTAAACTAGAACTATGGGAAAATGGGACCCTATCCATAGTACGGGGTTCACCTCTGAGTACCAAAATCTAAGAGGTAATGAGAGGCACAATCTAGAGAAAATCTAGAAACCAATGGCCCTGAATAATGATGACCCTGAAAATTACACCCCATGAGGAAAGGTTAAAGACCAGCAAAAGAGAAGAATTGGAGGAGTCTTGGTAGCTGTCTTCAAATATCTGAAGATCTTCCAGGTGAAAGGAAGATTAGACATCACTTCTTCTCCAGAGGGCAGAATACATACTAATGGAGGAAAGTATATGTGGCAAGACCTTCAAACACCACAAACACAGTAAAATCAATGAAAAGAAGACAGAAGAGAACAAAGGCAGCAGTCAGCTGTTGGATCAGCTTCTTTACTGCATATCTAGTGTAGAGTGTCTACCTAGAAAGAATGGTATGCAGGGTTTTTTTTTTTTGGTAGGAAGAACATTGTAGTGAGCATCTTGTCCAACAATCTGCACCAAAGGAAAGTGTTTTTATATGCTTCCCCTGCCCAAGAAGCCAACAGTGGGATGAAATCTCTGTCCTTGAGAAAGCTGAGATGGAATGATCTGAGTATAAACAATACACACCTAACTGAACTGCAGAGCAAGGAAGAAAATAGCCAAAGTCCCAGAGAAGGTCTTGTTCCTTGAGGATTTAAACTTGAGGGAGTTTCTGAATCCTGAGGATTCTTCCTTGGAAATGTCTCTTGGGACAGGCTCTTCCTCTCCAGCATGAGCCACATTGGTCCTTATCACCTCAATCCTGATTCTACCACCGGATTCCCAAGTGACATTCCTTCTACTGCAATAGGGCATTGGGTTTTTGTATGGGGTGAGTGGGGAGTGCTCATAAAATGTTTTTAAAGATCACTGGCAGTTATGCAGGGGAAAAAAACTGAAGGAGTAGCTTTGGGTTTCCCAAGATGACAAAGGGCATTCTCACTTCTCCCTTCAAGTTTAAGGATTTCTCTTATAATGTTTCTAATCATAATAGTTTAAGATCAGTCAACATTCACAGAGTGCTCACTTAATTTTTCTGTAAGATTTTTTTTTTCTTAAATCCAATCTATCTTTATTTTACAAATGAGTAAACAGAGGCACAGAGAGGTTAAGTAATCTGTCTAGGACCTCACAAACAGTGGTAATCCTTTGCTTCTGTCCTCCCACATTTGAATGCAGACACTCTACCTCTGAATTAAGCCAGCTATGCAAGTTTGCCAACTAACCACCTAAGTACGTCTTATGTCAAAGCAAGACCATTAAAACTAGCAATTCCTGAGGCTGAGGCACAATAATTACTAGCGCCTAGGAGTTCAAAACCAACCTGGACAATGTACTAAGGCCTCACCTCATTTAAACACACACACACACGGTAATAATAATTCATAATTGCTTAAAATAAGATTATATATAGTGGAAAGAAGCCTGACGTAAGATTTCAAGTGTGATGATAATAAGGGGGTTTTGTTTGTTTGTTTGTTTGTTTTTCCTTCTCTGGGCCTCAGTTTCTGGTCAGATGAAATTCAGAGTCTTGATTTAAAGGGCCACTCACAGCGTTCACACTTTCTGGCTCCTGGATGCCATAGGTTGAATGCAGTGCAAGCAAAAATCATAGTTTCTTAGAAAACATCACTAAGCCATTTATATTCATTTTTCCTTTTTACCACTAACAAATGGAGCTGATCTCAGTCAGGCAGAACGTGGAAGAAAAATTCTACCTCTTCGGACTTTGGCAAACCCGTATTCAGAAAGAGAGAGGTGGGGACGGGCCACTGATGCGGGCGGGCCCGGGACAGCGGCGGGCACGGCGCAG
>NW_007129878.1:0-731 GCF_000164805.1 Carlito syrichta | reverse complement strand
AGTTTCTTAGAAAACATCACTAAGCCATTTATATTCATTTTTCCTTTTTACCACTAACAAATGGAGCTGATCTCAGTCAGGCAGAACGTGGAAGAAAAATTCTACCTCTTCGGACTTTGGCAAACCCGTATTCAGAAGGAAGAGAGGTGGGGACGGGCCGCTGAGGCGGGCGGGCCCGGGACAGCGGCGGGCACGGCGCAGGAGGGCCACGGCGCCGGGGCAGCTCGGGATTCCCACTGGCCGAGCCTGGCGCCTGGAAGCCGCCTTGTCAGTGAGCCGCTCCTCGCGGGTCCAGAGCGCTCGGATTCGGGACAATCCCTGGATCAGACTGACCCCTAAGGGCCGCGCGGCAATCAGCCGTCAAGCTCCCCGCGGTTACAAAAGGAGCCACCCGAGGCTTCCAGCTGGAGCGGCCACAAAATCTACATGGAGTGCGCTCGGATGCAGACACCACAAAGCCAAAACACTAACATTTTGCTTGCTATTTATTCAGCTTCTCTGTCTTTAATTCCCCTAAGCCAAGTAGCCTCCAAATGTGTCTCTTTGAGTATCAAAGTGATCACTTTGGATTAAAGTGCTCCTTCTCAAAAGATACCTTAATTAAAACGTGTGGTGGGGGAAGGAGGGTGGGCAGAGACCTCCTCACATCTAATTCTTCCATGAGAAAGAAAGAAAGAAAGAAAAGAAATAAACGGTTAAAGGAAGGGGGCATGAATTTTCTGCAGCAGAAA
>NW_007129877.1:0-773 GCF_000164805.1 Carlito syrichta | reverse complement strand
CTCAACTCTTTGTTATTTTCAAGTTTTCTAGTTGTTTCTTTCTGGTAGATGTTTAAACACTGAATGATGATGACAATAGTAACACTTACCGAGTGCTTCCTATGTGCTAGGCGCTGTTCTAAGTGCCTTCACTTAATATACATATTTTAATGTGAGGCAAATAAGGCACAGAGAGGTTAAGTGACTTGCCCAAGATCACACAGGTGGTAGATTGCTGTTAAAATTCTACTCCAAGCAGTCCCAATTAGACCCTTCTCTCTTCACTACTCTATGTCAATCCCTTTTAAAGCTGCAGCTCTCAAGACACTTTTCAAACTTGAGTCTACACTCCCAACGTCTTCATCCATTCATAGCGAAGTTCTACTAATATCTAGGTAACCAGCATTCCCAGCTCACAAGGAAAAGTAAAGAGTTACTCAAGAGTATATAGCAAGGTTATCCATAGGGCTGGATCACTGTGGTAGGGGAGCACCCCAGTACTAAAGATCAATCCCAGTCTTTCAGGGCGTCACTTAAAAATCACTTTGGATGAGGTTCTTAAACTCTAGGCCTCAGTGTCCTCATCCTAGAATGAGAATAGTAAAATATCTTCATCATAAAGTTCTTGTGAAGTTATATGAGATGACACATTTCTAACCTATTGCCTGGCACAGGCTAAGCACTCAAAAAAATGTACATGGATTTTTAGTGTGGTTGTTATTGAAACCTTACTAGACAGGTTCAGGGTTGTGGAAAAAAAGATGTTCATGAAGGTTTATTTTCATATGGGACAT
>NW_007129876.1:0-916 GCF_000164805.1 Carlito syrichta | reverse complement strand
TTTTGTTCTGTCTGGTTTCTCCAGCCAATTGAATGGTACCCACCCACACTGGCCGAGAGTGAGTCTTCCTTACTCAGTCCACCTACTCAGTCTCTTCTGGAAACACTCTCACAGGCGTACCCAGAAATCACACTTTACCAGCTATCTGAGCATTCCTTAATCCCGTTAAGTTGGCACCTGAATTTAACCATCACAGGAGAAAGCAAGACTCACACCTACAAAGTTCTGACACTGGGCAGAAAGTTATTCTCAAGAAATATCAGTGAAATAGATTCTGAAGGAAGAGGGTGCAACCTGGGATGGATAGAGTGACTCGTGAGCCCCAGGGAACAGTGGTTAAAAACGTCTCTTGGCATTGCCTATGAAGAAATCCCTCCAAAAATTCCAAACATGAGTCTCGTCAAACCTGTGCACCTAACTGCCAATTCATAGGTAATACAGAAGACAGAAGAACATGTTAAACCATGCGAAGGGATGCCATCAACACAAAGCAGAATGAGGAGATTTCTACAGGACAAATGATCCACTTTTCTTACCAAATAAATTACAAGAAAAACAAGGAGAGGAAATACATCTATTAAAAGAGATTGAGGAGACATAGCCACCAAATACAATGGGTAGACTTTGAATCCTGATTTGAATAACTGACTACAAAAAATATTTATGAGATTATAGGGACTCTTAAACATTGACTAGATCATTGATATTAAAAAATTACTGTTCTTTTTTTTAGATGTGATAATAGTGGTGGTGTTGTTTTTAAAATCATTCCTTGCCTTCTAGAAATACTTACTGAAGTATTTATAGATGAATGGTATGGTATCTGGGATCTACTTCAAACAATTTCACCCAGGGGTAAAGTTTGAAAGACTGATCATTGTTGAAGCTGGATGATCGGTATATGGGGGTTCATTTT
>NW_007129875.1:0-5861 GCF_000164805.1 Carlito syrichta | reverse complement strand
AAGTTATTCTCAAGAAATATCAGTGAAATAGATTCTGAAGGAAGAGGGTGCAACCTGGGATGGATAGAGTGACTCGTGAGCCCTAGGGAACAGTGGTTAAAAAATGTCTCTTGGCATTGCCTATGAAGAAATCCCTCCAAAAATTCCAAACATGAGTCTCATCAAACCTGTGCACCTAACTGCCAATTCATAGGTAATACAGAAGACAGAAGAACATGTTAAACCATGCGAAGGGATGCCATCAACACAAAGCAGAATGAGGAGATTTCTACAGGACAAATGATCCACTTTCCTTAACAAATAAATTACAAGAAAAACAAGGAGAGGAAATACATCTATTAAAAGAGATTGAGGAGACATAGCCACCAAATACAATGGGTAGACTTTGAATCCTGATTTGAATAACTGACTACAAAAAATATTTATGAGATTATAGGGACTCTTAAACATTGACTAGATCCTTGATATTAAAAAATTACTGTTCAATTTTTTTAGATGTGATAATAGTGGTGGTGTTGTTTTTAAAATAATTCCTTGCCTTCTAGAAATACTTACTGAAGTATTTATAGATGAAATGGTATGGTATCTGGGATCTGCTTCACAACAATTCATCCAGGGGTAAAGTTTGAAAAGACTGATCATTGTTGAAGCTGGATGATCGGTATATGGGGGTTCATTTTGCCCTTCTCTGTATTTTGGGCATATGTATGAAATTTTTCATGATATTTTTCAGGTCGATGAATCTAACCATGGGTAACTAAGGAACTAGGTGTAAAGGCCTCCATGTGTTGAGGTGCAGAGGTAGGCACATCTGGGTGTGTTGTAAGAAAAGTGAAACTGCCCAACCCACACAGGTAATATAATATAAAGTGGGTTAGTGACACACACTTTAGGGCAAAAATGTTGAGGCCTGATTTTGAAGAGCCATGGAAACCACTGATAAAAAGAGTGGCTAGCAATAATAACTACTATATGTCAAGCATATATTTTCTCACTTCAACTCTACCACCCTCTCTAGAGTTGGATCAATCATTAATTCCACTTTACAGAAGAAGAAAGTGAGGCATACAATAGGTATGAGACTGATGCAAGAGCTCAGTTAGCAAGCTGTGGAGCCCAGATCCAAGCCTGGAGGGTCTACTAATTAGCCCACAGCCTTAACCACCGCTGGTAGGCAGTGTGAGGCCAATGAGGGACTGAGAGTGGGCTTAATCAGAGCTGTCCTTTGGGAAGGTTCATCTGGCAGAGGCACGTGAAAGAAATGGGACTAGAAGTAGAAAGACCATGCTGTAACAAAATGGAGCTGGACCACCTAGAGCTTGTTTGTTGAGTGAGAGCCTTCCTGAGTGGGCAGAAAATCAGAATCCCTGATGCTCCCTGTGATTTCTCTAAGCTTGAGTTCCTCATCTTCTATATGATGGCTGTGAAACCCAGAAAAGTGAGGTGGCCAACCCAAAGTCACACAACTAGATGTTAGTAGCAACAGCCTGGAGGCCAAGTCTCCTGTTGCCCTGTTTTGAGCAATTTGTACTTTGTCATCTATCCACAGGTCTTGAGGACCCTAAACCACAACACCTAGGAACAAGTAACAGTGTTCTTAATAATTCCTCCAGTGAACTACTAATTTCTCATATTTTTCAGAGTGATATTCAGATCTAAAGTCACATTAGCAATCAAAGTACCAGTCCACTGACTGGGCTGGTAGACAACTGGACTTTACAAGGGTCCATCCATTAACGTTAACAGGAATGAACATGATTAATTGTCATCATCGTGGGGAGGAGGCAATAGCCCCTCAACCCCAGGCTCAACACCAGGTCAGTATGGACGTGTTCTATACCTACTTGGTGAAAGCATGATGCCAGGTTCTGAATTAATGAACTTGACCTAATTCTATCTTCACTGCATGACATAATGATCTTAGAGAGGTTTTGTTTTAAGGGCCTGTTGATAGATTAGCCAGTGCAGATTACTAAGCCCTGGACAGATGTCTAGGAACTCAGACTGTGTTGAAAAAATCCCCAAACTCAGGGCAGGTAGGAGCGCCTGTTCCAGCATCTTGGCCCGGCACACTGATGGAGTTACACTGGAATAGATGGCAGTGCCTTCTGGTGCTAAGCCTGCCAGAGGCACTCGCAGACATCTGGTCACTCTTTTGAAAAGGCAGAGACTCACCACAGCAAGGAAAATTAATTTAAAGAAGCAGGATGAGCCGCTCCATGCTGCTGTTGGTTGATCTCAGCAGAATGTATGTCACCAAAGACAGAGAGCACCAAGAAGCTTTCTGTCAACCACGACTCTGCACCTAAAGCAGGTTGAATAGTAAGCCTTTGGTATCTGCTGGGAAGACACCAAAAAGAGAAAACACAACAGTGTACTTAGCAGCAATGATCCATCACACCAATAAGAGTCACAGTGACCTCCATCCCCTTAGCTGCTCCATGCAATTTCACCCCAGGGACTTGCAGAAGAAGACGTCCTTTGCAAGGACTTTATCCATGGCTGAGATTAGCAGTATCTCATGGGAGAATTCGGTCATAAAATATGTCTGTTAGTTGATCAATGTACATTGTGGATGCCTGACATCACTCATTTATTCTCTTTCAGACCCAGTCATTGTGCTAAACACTAGACCAAACTAATGAAGAAGACTTAAGTCCCAACTCTTGACTACTTACTGATCTAGTGAAGGGTACAAGCATATCAATAGTTATTTACAATGTGTGATAAGGTCTACAAAAAGATGGTCGAAGAAGGCTGCACAACAGAAGTGACAGGTGAGTAGACTTCACAGAAGATGAGTCCCCCAAGTTGGGAGAAATATCATCCCTAGGAGTAGGGACAGCATGTGCAATGGGACCCCAAACTTGAAAACAGAAGGAATAGAACATTCAGCCTCTTGTTATGGTTTCACAATCTTCCATATCAGGTGGCTTATAGCTCTGATTGTGGTCTGGTTCCTCCCGAATGTATGATGTAGATCACCCATGTCATTTGTTGAATTACTGTTGAATCTTGCAATTGTTAGTTATGGCCAGTGATAGAATGTGCTAGGTCGCTGAAAAATGAGTTCAAGGAAACAAACTTTTAAGATATAGAGTTAAAATAGCCATTATGAAGCAACTCCTTCCCATCCAGCTTCTTAGACACATTAGAACTTTGGAGTTATGTGTAGCCAAGCATACACCTTGCTGACTATCTCTCTCCATATTGCAAAAGCAAGGAGGTCACTGGCAGTTAGAGTTTTCTAGTTTCCCCCACAAATTTTCAGTTACCTTGGCCAACCACCTTGAATTGTTCTCATGCCACTTTTCAGAAAAGGCTCACTGTTTGCTTATTCTTTCTTGCAATGAAAGGTGTTGTGTTACTTGCAAAATTCTATTTTTATTTTAAATGCTCAGTTGGGAACTTTAAACTTTGTTTTGCTAAGTCATTTGTAACTGAAATTGAACAAATAACATATGATCCAAATTCTAAACATTTTTCTCCTGGCTTCAAAGACTTCCACTCCCAAGAGCTAGAACTCTGGCACTTGACACAGCCATGTGGTTTGAACGTGTTGCAGGGCTAAGGGTAAAAATTTCCATAAGAATAGTATTTGGAGCTAACAGTCTCACAGTCACAATCAGGCAACCCCATTCCCCTACTCTTCTGTCTGGATTTTTGCTGTCCTTGCAACCCTTCTTAGTTTCACAGCAACCCCAGCAGGAAAGGAGCTAAGAGTAAAAGTGGAAAACAGAAAGAGAAGCTTCCCAAAAGAGAAATATACAGCAGAAGTTCTCTCGTGGTATCCCTGCATAGAGTCCACCAATAATAGCATTTATTGACCTTTCATCTTGTGCCAAACACAAGGAATATCAAATTGAAAAAAAACAGTTCTGGGTCTCATGGAGCACATGTTACTATGGGGAAGACAAGAAAGAAATACCATAATGGCAAGTAGGTTTAAGGAGAAATGTAAAGCTGGCTAAACAGTGAGTGGTACTGTAAGAGAGGTCTATTTTTGTCCAGAGGATCAGGGAAGGCCTCTATGAGGAGACAATATTTGAGTGGAGATCTACTAAAGTGAATAATAATCTAGGTGACTATCTGAGGGAAATTACTGGATTATTTGGGGACAGAGAAGTGTTTAAGACCCCAGGCCTGCAGTGACAGGATGGAGGTGGACTCAAGTTTTCCTTGCAAGGCCACCCAACCACAGCAAGCAGATATGGTTGTTCCTTGCAGTCTCCTTCTGGCAAACCTCTGGGTTTGCATCTCAAAAGTGCTTTGGCTTTTATAATCATTAAGCTTAATATAATTAATAATATTAATATGTCGCATGAATCTTCAAATTACCAAAAGGGAAGGAGTGAATCTGTGGTCCTATGACCCATATTCTACATAGATGAGAGAAAAATTCATTCAAATTAAAAATAAAAAAGAAGAATTTACTTTGACATAAATTTGCATGAATTTGTTTCTATTAATAAGATAATCATATGAAAGCATCTATATCTGAAGGATTTTATGGAAGTAGTATTAGTGAAATATTGTACCTCCCAGGATGATCTCCTTGCTTATCTTAAGTTTTCTACCTCTTTATTTTCATGTTATAGACACTTCCTTCAACTTTATATTTCAATTATTTTGAATTTTTAGTTTAGTAAACAGATGTTTAATTTCCAAGAGCTCTTTCTTATTCTTTAATTGTTCCTTTTTCATTCCATACTGTTCTTACTTTATAGATACAGAACCATCTTGAACCTCTCCAAGGATGCTAATAGTCTTTGTAATTTCTTTTATTTTCTTATTTAATAATTTTATTCTAGGATTATTCTTATATATGGTCTGTCATGGCATTATTTGTTTTTATGTTACTGGTTATCTTTATATCCAGTGATAGCTGATATACATCTAAATTCACTTTCCCCATGTCACTGGTAATATGTTCTTTGCTGACATCTCCCTTCCTATCACTCCATCACTAGGTCTTTTCCAAGCATGGAAGAGCTTACTAGTTCTATACATATGAGTGAGACTGGTTGCTGGAGAGAATTATAATGCCATGAGAAGATCACTGGCATCTACCTTGCACTAGATTAGTAAATCGACTACTAGGTTGTCCTTGGCATCTACCTTGCAACCTTAATTTTCTCCAGAGGCCTTACCCAATTTCTTTAGAAACTATCCAGGAAAGGGAAGGGAGCGAAAAAAAAAATTAGTCTACTTGCCCTCTTTGCATAAGGTAAAGGGACATGTGGGAACAGTACAGAAATTCTTTGCAGTGCTTCTTAAATGGAGGTAGTAACACCTTTTGTTTGCAAACAAGTGGGGGCATTTTTAGTTGTCATAATGACTGGAAAATCATTGGTAGTAGCATTTAATGGGAGAGTCCAGGGATCAAAAGGTTTATATTATACAAGACTGTCTCATCTAATGAAGACTGACTCATAAAAAATGCCAATAGTGCCTCCATAGATAAATGGCTAGACAGGCTTTCAAACAACTACACTCCTCTCTCCACCATCAGTTCTCACGTCCGCCAGCACCAGCTTCTGATCCCAAAGACCATCTGGGTTTCTGTTCTGCAAACTAACACACTCTGGTGTTATGAACCCCTCTGGATATTCTAGGGTACAGTTTTCCCACTCTATTTTAACTATTTACGGGCTTCTGCTTTTCCATAATCCAGAAATATATTGAAATTATTGTTTGCTGCTGCTCTTTCTTTTTCTCTTTGTTATGGTATTTATTCCTACATTATCATTTCACTGAGGCCTCAAAAAAGAAAGACAGATATGAACTTGACCTCCATACAATATCATGACTAAATTTTTTGTTCTATCAGCCTAAGAACAGTATCTGAAGTCTTTTCTAAA
>NW_007129874.1:0-763 GCF_000164805.1 Carlito syrichta | reverse complement strand
TGGAAACTTTTGGGATCTATACTACACTTTATCTATGGTGTTTTAAACTTTCACTATTTGGTGTTTACATCTTGATCTCTTACATTTGGTTTTGTACTAAAGGAAGCATGAAGACCCATGTCTTTCTTAATTCTGAAAATATTTTCCTGTTATTCCTTTGAAAAATCTCACCACTCCACTTTTTCTTTTCTTCCTATACCTGATATTAGATGAATGTTGAATCTCATGGATAGATTCACTATGTCTTCTAACTTTTTCTCATGTTTTCCGTCTTCTGCCATTGTTCTATGTTCTGAGGGATTGTTTCAGTTCTACTTTCAAACCAACCTTGGAATGTTTTACTTAACAAGCCATACTTTTAGTTTCCAATAATTCTTTCTTGACCTGATTCTTTTTTTTATTTTTGAGTTGGAGCCTCACTCTGTCACCCAGGCTGGAGTGCAGTGGCACGCTCACGCCCACCTCAGCATCGAACTGCTGGGCTCCAGCAATCCTTCTGCTTCAGCCTTCCAAGTAGTCAGAACTATAGGCCCACACTATCACGCCCAGTTAATTTTTTATTTATTATAGAGATGAGGTCTCGCCAAGTTGCCTGGGCAGGTCTCTGACCTGAGGTCTGAGGCAATCCACTTGCATTGGCCTCCCAAAGTGCTGGGATTACAGGCTGAGCCAGACCTGATTCTTATTCATAGCAGCTTATTCTTGATTGTTCATTGTTATTGTTTTGTTTGTTTGTTGATTACTTTTTCATAGGTTTTTACTG
>NW_007129873.1:0-808 GCF_000164805.1 Carlito syrichta | reverse complement strand
CTATGTGCAGCCCACATATAAGAAGTAGGGAATAGGGCTTCACCACTTAAGGGCAGTCTCCACACAAATTATTTTGACTTCTGCATGGGAAATGTGTCTATTCCCCCTCAGAAATCACTTTTCAAAGATTTTAAACACTGTAGTATAAAGGTTTTTTAAAGAGAAACTATAATGTCATTTCTCCACATTGTTACCAATCTGTTATTGGAGGCATACTTTTTGAATAATTCACTCCATAAACCTTAAATTCAATTATGTCTACAAATGTGCCAGGCATTGTGCAAACAGCTGAAAGATAAATGATATATACAATTCTTAACTAGTGGAGAAACGTTAAAAAGAATCCCCAGGAAAATTCCTAAATAGGAAATAGAACCTCCAGGGCTTCCTTAAAACAAGCAGGTAGAGGTGTAAACAGATAATCGCCTACACTGAGACAAAGACTGATGAAACAAGTACAGTAGACAGAGTGTACTCTGGGGCCTGAGAGAGGTTAAGTCTCCCTGGGGACATCCAAGGAGAACCTAGGTAGACTAGGGTGAACAGACATGTCCTGCAGGGGTAGTTGAACAGAAGTCCTTTCATTTATTCATTTTATTGCTATATAATACTTGTACACATTTGGGGGGGTACAGGTGATATGTTGCTACCTGTCTACAGTATGTGATAATCAATCAAGATAATTGGGATATCCATCATCTCAACATTTATCTCTTATTTGTGTTGGGAACAGTTTATTCTTCTCTTCTAGCTATTGTGAAGTACACAACAAATTATTGTTAACTACATTTTCCTACTGAACTATTGG
>NW_007129872.1:0-1020 GCF_000164805.1 Carlito syrichta | reverse complement strand
TTCACCACTTAAGGGCAGTCTCCACACAAATTATTTTGACTTCTGCATGGGAAATGTGTCTATTCCCCCTCAGAAATCACTTTTCAAAGATTTTAAACACTGCAGTATAAAGGTTTTTTAAAGAGAAACTATAATGTCATTTCTCCACATTGTTACCAATCTGTTATTGGAGGTATACTTTTTGAATAATCCACTCCATAAACCTTAAATTCAATTATGTCTACAAATGTGCCAGGCATTGTGCAAACAGCTGAAAGATAAATGATATATACAATTCTTAACTAGTGGAGAAAAGTTAAAAAGAATCCCCAGGAAAATTCCTAAATAGGAAATAGAACCTCCAGGGCTTCCTTAAAACAAGCAGGTAGAGGTGTAAACAGATAATCGCCTACACTGAGACAAAGACTGATGAAACAAGTACAGTAGACAGAGTGTACTCTGGGGCCTGAGAGAGGTTAAGTCTCCCTGGGGACATCCAAGGAGAACCTAGGTAGACTAGGGTGAACAGACATGTCCTGCAGGGGTAGTTGAACAGAAGTCCTTTCATTTATTCATTTTATTGCTATATAATACTTGTACACATTTGGGGGGGTACAGGTGATATGTTGCTACCTGTCTACAGTATGTGATAATCAAATCAAGATAATTGGGATATCCATCATCTCAAACATTTATCTCTTATTTGTGTTGGGAACAGTTTAATTCTTCTCTTCTAGCTATTGTGAAGTACACAACAAATTATTGTTAACTACAATTTTCCTACTGAACTATTGGATACTAGAACTTATTCCTGCCATCTACTTGTGTTTTTGCATCCATTAGAAATACTTTGTCGAAAGATCGAGTTGGTCCTGAAGAGGGGGAGGATGGGAGGGAGGGACATGGTGGGAATGGGAAGGCTTCTAGAGGGTAAGAGTCTGTGACAAACTGCCCACCTTCTCACTTTGCCCATTTTTTTCTTAGTTTTATTATCTCTTGTTGAGAGGCTGTGAGTTAAAGCCTCAGGTGGACAGAATTGAG
>NW_007129871.1:0-5188 GCF_000164805.1 Carlito syrichta | reverse complement strand
AAAACCTCCAGGGCTTCCTTAAAGCAAGCAGGTAGAGGTGTAAACAGATAATTGCCTACACTGAGACAAAGACTGATGAAACAAGTACAGTTGACAGAGTGTACTCTGGGGCCTGAGAGAGGTTAAGTCTCCCTGGGGACATCCAAGGAGAACCTAGATAGACTAGGGTGAACAGACATGTCCTGCAGGGGTAGTTGAACAGAAGTCCTTTCATTTATTCATTTTATTGCTATATAATACTTGTACACATTTGGGGGGGTACAGGTGATATGTTGCTACCTGTCTACAGTATGTGATAATCAAATCAAGATAATTGGGATATCCATCACCTCAAACATTTATCTCTTATTTGTGTTGGGAACAGTTTAATTCTTCTCTTGTAGCTATTGTGGAGTACACAACAAATTATTGTTAACTACAATTTTTTCCTACTGAATTTGGATACTAGAACTTATTCCTGCCATCTACTTGTGTTTTTGCATCCATTAGAAATACTTTGTCGAAAGATCGAGTTGGTCCTGAAGAGGGGGAGGATGGGAGGGACATGGTGGGAATGGGAAGGCTTCTAGAGGGTAAGAGTCTGTGACAAACTGCCCACCTTCTCACTTTGCCCATTTTTTTCTTAGCTTTATTATCTCTTGTTGAGAGGCTGTGAGTTAAAGCCTCAGGTGGACAGAATTGAGTTCATCATACTTCTCAGTTCATACCATCAGTCCAGGAGAGGACTCTTTCATTACTCTCCCCCAGTCCCATCCTCCCTTACCCCATATATAACCACTCTGGTGTATTCAATAAATGTCCTTCCAATCTACCTTCCTAACATCCTTCAGGCATATGTGGTGCTGTTTTGATTTTGCCACTTAAAATTTTATATAATGATAGTATCATGCTATAAATCTTACTCTTTCTTACTTTTAAAAGACTTTTTCTTTATTTTCACTCAGTATTCTCTTAAAAATCTATCAAAATTCCTATATATAATTTAGGTCATAATTTCTGACTGCTACAATTTATTCCATCCTGTGCATAAAGCATGCTTTTTCTGTTTACTGTTGTTCGACTTCCAGGTGGTTTCCAATACCTTTGTTTCACTTTGCTACAGTGAAAATCGTGATAAATATCTTCATGTTACTAGAAGATAGTTTATCTGGGTTGTATACATCTAAGTAGAATTGCTGGGACTCCCTCTATATACATCCCTAATTTTATTAAGTGCCACCAAATTGCTCTCATCAGGTTCACCAACGATGATGCTCTCAAATACAAATAAATGCCTACTGTCTGTACTAATGCTAGCTAAACACTTAATGGCAATTGTCAGAGTTATTGTTGCCTCCAATGAGAACCATTTCTTTTTTCTGTTTCATAGAACTACATGGTTTTCATCATATTTCAGTAGCCATTTCATCTCAGTCTCCTTCGATGGCTCCTCCTCATTTTTGTGACCCTGAATGGGGGAAGCCGTAAGAGTGAGGCCATCTCCTCACTATTAATGAGCAGAACTATAGGTGCTCTCACATATGCCCATGGATTTTAATACCGTATCAATGATGGGCCCTCAAATAGATATGCACAGCCCTGACCTCTCCTCCAAACTCCAGAATCCTATAGCCAACTGCTGACTCAACATCCCACTGGAATAGCTGGCATCTCATGCTGACCATGCCCACAATCAAATTCTTGACTTTCTCCAAAATCTGTTCATCCTTCTTGCTCCCCAGTTCAGTAAATAGCAACTACACATTTCCAGTTATGGATTCCAAAAGCTTTGGGCATATTTGTTTCCTTTTATATTCTCACACTCTACCTCTGCTCTAAGAGCAAACTCTGTCAGCTTTGAAAGAATGTCCTGGCCCAAATACTCCTCACCATCTCAGCCACGACACTAGTGAGTCGCTGCCATTTCTTTCCAGAGCTGTAGCAGTAACTGCTAACATTTTTTTACTTCCCTTTGTCCCATTCCAGTTCATTTTCCACATAGATGGCAGAGAATGTCTGCTAGAATGTAAGTCAGACAAAGGCGACTCCTCTGCTCAAAACTTAGCAGCAGTTTCCAACTCACACCAAGAATGAGTTTAAATTCCTTATTATGACTGTGATCCCTTATGGCAGGGGTTCCCAACCCTTGATATGAGTCCATGGCCTGTTATAAATCAGGCCATAAAGCAGGAGGTGACCAGCAGGCAGGTGAGCCAAGCCTCATCTGTTTTTACAACCATTCCCCATTGCTTGCATTACCACCTGAGTTCTGCCTCCTGTCAGATCAGAGATAGCATTAGATTCTCATTGGAGCACTATTATGAACTGTGCATGTAAGGGATCTAGGTTGCACGCTCTTTATGAGAATCTAATGCCTAATGATCTGAGGTGGAGCTGAGGCAGTGATGATAGTGCTGGGAAAACAGCTATAAATACAAATTTAATACTAGCAGTGAGGTTGGCTGCACAGAGACTGTAATAAATCAATTGCTTGCAAACTCATATCAAAACCCAATCAGTGTATGGCAAGTGAGTTGATATATTTCAACTGTACAGCTGCATGTGGTGGCAGACTTTAAGTCAGACTCTGACACTTATTTTAGTCCATGCATGGCCTACCAATAGTTTTATTTACTATTTCCATCTGTGCCACTTTTTTTTTTGAGTTGGAGTCTCACTCTGTCAACCAGACTGGAGTGCAGTGGCTGCTCCTGGCTACTGCAGCCTCGACCTGCTGGGCTCCAGTGATCCTTCTGTCTCAGCCTTCCAAATAGCTGGAACTACACGTGCGCGCTACCACGCTTGGCTCATTTTGATTTATTGTAGAGATGAGGTCTCACCAAGTTGCCCAGGTGGGTCTTGAACCCACGGGCTCAGGTAATCCACTCACCTCAGCCTCCCAAAGGTGAGGGATTACAGGCTAAGCCACCGAGCCTGGCTTGTGCCACTTTTTTATGATGGTGAGTTGTGTAATTATTGCCTTATATATTACAGTGTAATAATAATAGAAATAAAGTGCACAATAAATGGTATGTGCTTAGATTATCATGAAAACGTTCCCCACCCCAAATCCATGATAAAATTGTCTTCCATGAAACCTGTCACTGATGCCACAAAGGTTGGGGACCACTGCCCTATGGGATCTGCCTCTTGCTCTCTGCTCTACCTTCATTTCCTACCTTCCCTAATATCCTCCTTCTCTGCTCTCTTTCAAGCCACACTGATCTTCTTGCAAATTCTCTAGCATGGCAACACCATACTATCAGGGGTGTTGCACTTACTGTTTCCCTTGCCCCTTGGCATTTGTAGATTAAACCTGCACAATCAGAATATGCAATTTTTGCAAAAACAATTATCTGTCAGATTGCAGTAGAGGAAGTGTTACAGGCTAAAAAGAGGCCATTTTGGGTTATAGTAAAGCAGTCATTAGAAAAAGACTTAGAAACTTGTATTAAGAAAGTTTTCTTTTGTAACTGAGAACAAAAATCTTTGCTGGGCAGCAGTGGAGGCAGATGGTCTCTGCAGGCCCTGCCCTCTGTCTTCCTTGGCTTCTACTCCTTTTGGCAGCCATGGTGTTGTTAGTATCCTCTCAGCAGAACCTAGACTCCTCCATCCCTCCCCACTAGGGTTTCCATGGTGTTTTTCTGAGAGCTGACAATGGCAATGCACTCTATCAGCCTGTCTTTCCCAAGGCATGTCTGAGCCTGGGTTAAGGGAAGAACCCCCAAACACAAGCTGGCTAATTATCTTGTTCTAATAAGTATAGGGTCATCTTGGTCACTTCTGGCACATTTTTGCAATTCAACCACCTAATGCAATGTTTTGCTCAGAAAATGAGCTTTTGTCTTGTTTATGAAAGCATGTTTTCTAAGATTAAAAGGGATCTGAATATAAAGGCAGTTTATAAACTGCAATAAACTGTACATATATTGGTGATATTATTCTACCTTGATATAATTAGCAAAGACAGTCTATTCTGACCAACAACCTCATACTACTGCTCGTAACAACTAAGAAACCTCAGTTTGCAAAAGGTATACTGGGAAGCTGAAGCCGCTTACATACGTGAGATTTCAGCAAGTTAACATGGGATGTGGTGAATACTTAGACAAAAAGGCCATTCTTCCAAAGTAGATGTGAGACTTATATAAGAAAAAAGTAAGTTGAGGCAGAATAGAAGTAATATTTTTAATTATTGAAATAATTTGATTTTATTTCTTTTTTTCTGGTAGTTTCCTGCTAGAGAATAGACTGTTAATAAAAGGCAAAGTGGTATTGGTATTTTATGTAGCGTTAATAGAAACATGAAAATGCAATCATTAAATGCTTAGCATAACACCAGTTAATAAAACCAAACACTTTCCTCCCAATAGTTTCTGTGAAAGTTTTTCTGCCAAAGAGCAATCTTATCAGATAACACAAATGAGCATGTGGTTATTATGCAAGAAGAGTTTTATTCTTCTGCAGATATCTGGCATCAAAAGCATTCAACAAGACTGGTGAGAGTGTCTTTGAATGTTCAGAAATAGAGAGGAGTTTTTCTACTTGGAAATCTGACTGCTTTTGATCTATATGGTTTCCATCTTGTTGCCTATGTTTCTGCTGGCATATAGTGCCTGGTAATGTCAGGCAAAGACTGATGGCAGGAAAAATGCAGTGTGGTAGGAAGAAAATGATCACTCAGAGATGCCACTGTTGAATATTGCAAAAGCCTAGGGGAGAGGTGCTTAAGGAAAGTCAACGAGTAATCCTCACTTCTCCCATCCAAGTCAGCGCCTATGTTCTTCCTGCGTTTTCCAGTTTCCTTCAGGGAGATGAGACATCCATTAAGTGCCTCCTCACACAGGGTCTGAAACACCTAGTAAAGTGAATCCCAACAGGTTAAATCTAGATGTCTTTTACAATCAGAATGAATTGGTTTAATAACCTCAATTGCTGGTTTGTTTTGTTTTAAACTAGCTGATTTCCATTTCTGAATGGAAGTTTATATCTGGGCAGACCCTCTTCTCTGCACTGAAGTTGGAGAAGACCTTAAACCAGTATTTCTTACACTTTTGCGAGATTATTATTCATCCTTTTGAGAACTTAAAGATACAGGATCTCTTCATAGGGTAACATGTGAGCAAGCTCTTGTACCCACGCATACATGTACACATAGACAGAAACACAGACGTAGACCTCTCATTAAAAACACTTGCTCTAGATAATT
>NW_007129870.1:0-674 GCF_000164805.1 Carlito syrichta | reverse complement strand
TATATATAATTTAGGTCATAATTTGTGACTGTTACATTTTATTTTCATTCTGTGCATAAAGCATGCTTTTTTCTGTTTACTCTTGTTCGACTTCCAGGTGGTTTCCAATACTTTTGTTTCACTTTGCTACAGTGAAAATCCTGATAAATATCTTCATGTTACTAGAAGATAGTTTATCCGGTTTGTATACATCTAAGTAAAATTGCTGGGGCTCCCTTTATATACATCCCTAATTTTAATAAGTGCCAACAACTTGCTCTCATCAGGTTCACCAATGATGATGCTCTCAAATACAAATAAATGCCTATTGTCTGTACTAATCCTAGCTAAACACTTAATGGTATTTGTCAGAGTTATTGTTGCCTCCAATGAGAACCATTTCTTTTTTCTATTTTCATAGAACTACATGGTTTTCATCATATTTCAGTAGCCGCTTTATCTCAGTCTCCTTCAATGGCTCCTCCTCCTTTTTCTGACCCTGAATGGGGGAAGCCCTAAGAGTGAGACCTTCTCCTCACTATTAATGAGCAGAACTATAGGTGCTCTCACATATGCCCATGGACTTTAATACCGTATCAATGATGGGCCCTCAAATAGATATGCACAGCCCTGACCTCTCCTCCAAACTCCAGAATCCTACAGCCAACTGCTGACTCAACATCCCACTGGAATAG